>NC_058080.1:30636116-30874724 GCF_014858855.1 Bufo gargarizans | reverse complement strand
TCGGGGTTACCATTTTGCCGTCAGTTCATTCTTTTCCCCAGCAGGTCAGCTTTTCTGTTCATTTCAGATTTAAACAAAATAATAAAAACATTTTGGGAAAAACACACAACCTAAAAGTCCAGCACTGGAAGCTATTACTGGCAAATATCTCCACAGCCACCATGTTCTTTCCCTGGTGCTCAGATAAGCCGGGATCATGGAGATCCAGACGCTGCAGAACACCAGCATGCTGAAGGTGATGTACTTGGCCTCATTAAAACTGTCCGGTAATGTCCTCACCATGAAAGCCAGAACAAGGCTCACAGCTGCCAGGAGCCCCAGATAACCCAACATGGAGTAGAACCAGATATCTGAGCCTTCATTACACTGAATGATGATCTTCCCAGGATAAGAGTCAGTGTCCAGGTCCTGGAATGGAGGAGAAATAGACAACCAGATAATACAGATTACAGCTTGAAAGGATGAACACAATGACACTATGGTATATGGTAGTTTCACACTGAGCCATTTTCTCCAAGGGCTTCCAGGCTTGGTGGACTTAAAAGCAACACAAACCATCACAGTCTTGGCGAGAAGTGAAGAGACGGCTACTGAGAAGAAGATTCCAAAACTGGTTTCACGTAATCTACAAGTTACATCATTGGGACGACCCAGAAACAAGAAGATAGAGAGGAAGCTGAGGATGATGGAGACCAGGAGGAGGTAACTCAGGTTCCGGTTATTGGCTTTAACGATAGGAGTGTCTTGATAGAAAATAAATATTCCAAATATGAAGCCGGTCACAAGACATCCGAAGACCGAGACACAGGAGAACACAGAAGCAATGGTGTCGTTCTGGTAAGAGATGAATTCCACTACTTTGGGCCGGCATTGGTCTCTCTTCTCATTAGGCCATTCATCACTTTGGCATTTAATGCAGCTGTCAGAATCTGTAGGAAAATGTCATAACATCTTATATCTATCTCCCCATCTCATACACAGTAGTAGCGATGCTAAACAGCATGGTTTATTACATCATCCACATAATATGCCTGCGATGGTTGTTTAGTGACTCTTATTAACGTTATATTAGAAAACCAAAATTACTCAAATAGCAAATACAACTAGAAGGTGTCGTTTCTGAAGAAACCACAGGATGTTGGCTTAAAAATGCTAGAGATATAAGCAAAGTCTGTTTAACCTGGTTTATTAAAATTTGAACCCAAGTCACCCAATGACTGACTGTGCCAAATATGAGGACCCTGCCATTAACAGTCGGCGGTAATTTACATTTTCCCATATAAAATAAATGGCTGAAATGTGATTGGCCTCTGGCTTTAAAACTGTGAGAATGGCAGTATTTGAAAGTCTTAGATTGAAGTCAATAGGTGAAATCTGATTGGCTGTTTTAGGCTCCATCCACTTTTCCTAAATTTTGACCGCAGTCACCCAGTGAGTAATTGTGCTAAGTTTGGGACACTTGGCATTTAAACTGTGATAATAGCAGCAGTTTACCTTGTTTTCATGTCTCATAAGCAAATACTTATCTCTGGTACAACTCACATAATAAGTAAATTAGAAAGGCAGGGGGCACACCAAATAATACACGGAGTGGTGAAAAGAGCATGAGACAATAACACCTGACCCAAGAGAGAGTCACAAGAACCACCCCATGAATGCACATCCGACAATGAATCAGTATAAAAAATATATATATAAAGTTTATTGGACACACCAACAGACACACATTTTAAAAATTGTATACAATTAGAACAAAGTGCGGTATGCAATAAAAATATAAGTAACCGACACACACAGGTCCACTGGATTGCCACAAAATGGGCCTATACACTATAAACCAGCATATGAAAATCCAATACAAAACATGAAGCAAATATGAAGTAAGGTAAGACCACTAGAAATGCAAACAGACCATGATGAGGTCTAATTTAGAGAGCCAAAACCTACGTAAGCCGCTGGTGCAGTGGACCTGGAAGAGTGAGTAACGCCCAACGCGTATCGCCGGAGGGATCCGGCTTCCTCAGGGGTAAAGAGCTGTATGTTGGGGTATCACATTATAAAGGGTGGTAAATAAAAGAAATTGAATTCACCTGTGCAGCAGGGTGATGTAACCAGTGTGGAGGCATATCAGGCAATCCATGTCCAAAAACTGGAAGTGTGGAAGTCACATGATCGGCAGGTGGAACGCATATGCGTTCCATTTGTCAGATCACAGCCACATATCATAACTGCAAGTGGGGGGGACAAACATATGTCTGCAGAGATTGTGAAACCGGAAGTGTGTAACCACATGACCGGAAGTCGAATGCCGCAGTGGAACGCATGGTGAAACGCATGGTGCGCTCCACAGGGGATACTGGAGCTCACAATGCGTTCCACACATGAGAAGGAGGGCCAGAAACAACCCAGAGTGCCAGAGGGGATACTGGAGCTCACAATGCATTCCACACATGAGAGGGAGGGCCAGAAACAACCCAGAGTGCCAGAGGGATATGGGAGGTCCTGCTACACAATAGGACAATATTGTAAACATGATACATAATCTGATATAATATAGTAATATACTATACTAACCATGCCTACAGGGAACAGTGTTTTATATGTGTTTAAGGGCACTATAATGATGCAACCATATATCTGCATAGCAATGATGCAGATACATGTATGTGTGCATATGAGGGGTCAAGCATTGTGCAGTAAATGCATAGTTGGTGCACATCCTGTATGCAATACATAGAAAATTGAATAAATATGTAGAATCGTATCCTTATCATAATAACAATATATTTTCCTACAGGACAAGTTAGTAATCTATGTGTAATGACCGGTGTCATGCACAGGGAGGAAAACAGGGAAAGCCCTGCCCAAGGGAGAGGGAAAGGTGGTGACCCCTAACTCACCTTGCGGCTGACACCTGACTGCCCTGACGTCCCTAGACGGGTTCCTCACCCGTGCGGCGATCACGTGCCTAAACCCTGGCTTTCCCTGAAATGAGCCCTAGATAGTGAACGGCCGGTGGGATCGCTAGTCCGCACCACTGCACTAAGAGGGAAACACCAGGGAGAGGACAGACAAATACAGACAAACACATACACCCAGGTGGGCGACCACAGCAGTCCACAAAGGTCCAACAGGGATCCGGAGGGTAGCGTTCTGAATCAACAGTCAGAGAACGCAGCAACACAGCTCCAGTGGGTCAGGATAGATGTCCAGGCAGGAAGCTCTATCTCTGGCAACCAGAGAAGTGTGAGAGAGGAATATAAGGAGGTTTGGGAGTGCTGGACAAGGAACAGCTGAGGAGAAGGAGCTACGGATCCCTGAGTGAGCCAAAAGGGTTTGCAAAGCAAACCCAGAAAGCTACCATAAGGAAAACAGCCCTATCTTAAATAGAGCGTGCAGCCAACCGCTGCGACTTCCTGACCCCGGGTATAACGGAGTCAGGCGTGGTTCTCGATACCCTCGTGACACTATGATGATAAACAATAAAATAGAATTTAAATTTAAACGTGCGAGGACAATATTGTATGATCCAAGGCATGTGACGAACCTAAAAGAAAATAGAGTGATAAATGGCCTATGACGGGGGAAAGACCACGTAAGTGAAAGTGAAAAGTATGGTGAAAACAAAAGTGCACAAACGTGTGTAAAAAGAAATAAAAAAGAATTTGAAAAACAGGCTGCACAGGTGAATTAAATTTCTTTTATTTACCACCCTTTATAATGTGATACCCCAATGTGATACAGCTCTTTACCCCTGAGGAAGCCGGATCCCTCCGGCGATACGCGTTGGGCGTTACTCACTCTTCCAGGGCCACTGCACCAGCGGCTTACGTAGGTTTTGGCTCTCTAAATTAGACCTCATCATGGTCTGTTTGCATTTCTAGTGGTCTTACCTTACTTGATATTTGCTTCATGTTTTGTATTGGATTTTCATATGCTGGTTTATAGTGTATATGCCCATTTTGTGGCAATCCAGTGTCGGTTACATATATTTTATTGCATACCGCACTTTGTTCTAATTGTATACAATTTTTAAAATGTGTGTCTGTTGGTGTGTCCAATAAACTTTATATATATATTTTTTATACTGATTCATTGTCGGATGTGCATTTATGGGGTGGTTCTTGTGACTCTCTCTTGGGTCAGGTGTTATTGTCACATCTCACATATTAATTATTGTAATCATTGCATTCTGTATAATGTGGGCATCGTAGGGAGTCCAGACATCCCACCCCTGACAGCCAACAATCCCACATAACAAGTATCTCACCTTCTGCGACGCCTAGACCGGTCATATGTGGTATCAAAACCATCAGCCTGATCATATATGCATTATTAAAATATGTCGGGGCCCGATTACCCATTAGTGTGGACGGGAAGACATGTTTTATGAATATTTCATGTCTGCCAGCTGAGTAAGAGAGGTGGAGCGTGCACAGGTAATGAGGACCTTCCCAGAAGGCACTTTTATTACATTGAAGCTACATCTTTTATTTGTTTTGCCTTGTGCCCTGAATGAGTCCAGTTACCACCATTCTTTTTTTTTCTTTTTTCTTCAATCTTTATTAATTAATATATCAAAACATTACAAAATAGAAAAAAGGATACAGTTCCCCCCCAACCCCAATTCCCTAAAAAAAAACTCCCCTCCCCCCCTACCTGTGGTGCGTCAAAATAAAACCCTTATAAATAAAGCAATTGACCACAACTAATCAATCCTCCAACCACCCCATATTTTAATCCACTTATCCTCAGCTTCCCTCTGTTTATACATAATTTTCTCATAATTTTTTACCTTAACAATTAAATTTATCCATGTATTTATATCTGGAGTGTATCGAGAAAACCAGGTCCGACTGACCAAGACTCTAACCAACATCAATATCCTACTCAGGAAAATCTTTTGATACTTGTGATTATTTAGTTTAGAAAGATCATTAAGCACGAATACTTGTGGTTCAAAAGGGATTCGAACTTTTAGTTTATACATAATACAATTATTTATAATATTCCAGTAGTTTATAAGTTCTGGACAAGTCCATATCATATGGAGAAAGTCCGCTCCTACAGTGTCGCATTTAGGGCAGTTAGACGTGTCTCTCAATCCACATTTATTCATCCACAATGGAGTAATATATAATCTATGGCAAATAAAAAATTGTACTAGAACATGGTTGAAGTTCTGGGATAGTGAAACTAAGTTCCCAAAAATATTCTCCCACCCTTCTATTTGTAAATTCGGGCAATCCAGCTCCCACGCTCTTTGTCCTGGTGAATGTGTATCACTGAACCGTGCCTTAAGTAATAACTTATATATATTTGAAATTTTTATTCTAGACAGTGTACCCCCTACCCATTCATTCAAAAAAGATGAATTATCTATATCCAACACCAGTTTATCATCCAAACTGGATAGTACTGAACGCAATTGAAGATACCTAAACCATGAAAAATTTTCTATATTATGTGTCATCTCTATAAATGGTTTAATTTCTCTATCCTTAACTACCTGTGAAATATACAGAATTTTATTCTTCTGCCAAAATGTGTCGGCTGCAATATCATCCAGCCTTTGTAAGTACACATTATGCCAAAGAGGCGTAAATGTAAGTGAACCCTTAACCTTCAACCATGTCCTAGTTGTAGCCCACACTTTCAGGAGTAATTTTATAGTCTCTCTGTAGCCTCGCTCATAGCTCTTCAATAGCCCAGATTCCAACAAGGTAAAAATATTATTATGGGCATGGCTAATTACCATCTTCCCCAGCAGTGCACTGTTCTCTGATTCATAGCACATAAATAGCTGGGCTGCAATAAAATACCCTTTAAAGTAAGGGAGGTTTAAACCCCCGCACTCCACTGATTTATACAAATATTCCAGCTTTATTCGAACTCGCTTTCTTCCCCATATTAAATCATTAATTATTCTTTCCATAAGTTTAAAATGCTTATCTTGTATCCAAATAGGTGTATTCCTGAGCACATATAGAAATTGTGGTAATATCACCATTTTAACTAATGAAACTAGGTCAGCTCTGGATAGAGGAAGTCTCAGCCAGATCCCTATTTTAGCTCTACTGCTTACCATTATGGGGATCAAATTAAGTTGTATAAAATTTTCAACCCGGGGTGATATAGTCAAACCCAAGTATTGAAAAGTGTCAACAATATCTAACTGTGTCACAAGAACCTCTTTCTGTGGCAGGGGGTCTATTGGCATCAAACTGGTCTTGGCCCAGTTTATAAGAAGACCAGACACCTCACCAAATGCTTTAACCATTTGAATAATCCTAGGGAGAGTAGTTTCCGTATGGTCTATAAAAAAAAGAACATCATCCGCATATAATGAGATGCGGTCTTGTGTTCCTAGCATACCAAATCCTTGGCCATGGCAAGGGGTTCAATATAAATATCGAATAACAAGGGAGATAGTGGACAGCCCTGCCGCGTGCCCCTATTTAAATCAATACTGCTGCTCAGGATTCCATTAAGACTCAATTTTGCCCTTGGAGATCCATATAATAACTTAAGAGTACCTATAAACCTTTCTCCAAAGCCCATCCTTGCCAGAACCTTCCAGAGGAAGCGCCACTCCACCCTGCCAAAGGCCTTAGAGGCATCCAATGACAGGATGGAGCGAGCAGTCCCCCCAGGGGCCTGAATATTAGAAAAGAGCCGATGTAGATTATGATGTGTACCCTTGTTCTGAATAAAGCCACTCTGATCCGGATGGACAATAGAGGAAATAACCCTAGAAAGCCTTATAGCCAAGACCCTCGCAAGAAGCTTTACATCTGCATTAAGCAGTGAGATTGGTCTATAAGATTCTAGATCTAGAGGGTCCTTGCCTTTTTTTGGAATTAATATTATTACAGCTTCCATCATTGAATCTGGCAACTTCTCATACTCCATTGATTCAGAAAAGACCTCCAACAGTCTAGGGAGAATACACTCCCTATATTTACTATAGAATTCATATGGAAGCCCATCTGAACCAGGAGTAGAGTTGGCCGAGCATAATTTAATAGCTCCCTCAAGTTCCTGAATTGAGACCTCCAATTCAAGTGCTTTCTTTTGCGTCTCAGTAATAGATGGAAAGGTAATCCTGTCAAGATAGGAATCTATCTTATCATCTGTGATATTAGTTTCGGCTTTATACAAATCAAGGAAATAGTCAACAAAGGCCTTCTCTACCGGACCCTGTCCAGTGACCATCCTACCATCACTCAATCGAACCTTATCTATAAATTTTTTGGATTGTTGGCTTGATATTACTCTGGATAAAAATTTACCAGGTCGCCCTGACTCGGTAAAGTATTTTTGCCCCTTAAAAAAAAGGCTCTGTTGGGCCTTGTTCAATAAAAAATTTGAATATATTTGCGTAGCTCTTTGCATATTTTCCCTATTCTCCTCTGTCTTATTCATATAAAAGGATTCTGTCGCCAGTGCTGCACGTTCTTCTAGATTTTTCAGTTTTTTCCCGTACTCCTTTCTAAGGTTCGCGATGTTACTAACCAGCAATCCCCTCATATACGCCTTAAAAGTATCCCATACCACTTGAATTTTTGCTGAGCCATAATTATTATCCCAGAAACGGCCAATTTCATTTTGGATTATTTCATGTGTCTTTATAACTGATAGCCAATAAGGATTTAGTCTAAAAGGAGGTTTTGGTGTATATCTTTCCTGAGATAAGCAGAGTTCAAGCACTAGCGGAGAGTGATCCGATATTGACCTCGTTACATATTTCATTCGCTTTACCAATTTCACATGTTTACTACTTATCAATGCAAGATCTATTCTAGACATCGATTTACCTGCTTTACTAAAACATGAAAAAACCCTTTTCCCCTGTCCTAAATATTCCCAAACATCTTCAAAACCAGCCTCCAGGCAAAACCGTGCCAGGGGAGACCCCTGAACCGGACTATCACTCCTGATGCTCGTAGAAACCCTATCACGTAAAGGATCAATGACACAGTTGAAATCGCCAATAATCAGTGTTGGGCACTCAGGCCATTTATCCATAAACAATACCAAAGAATTAAGAACCGAAAAAGAAAATGGCGGTGGAATGTAGACAAAAGCCAAAATACATATCTTCCCCCTTAACCTGCAATATAAAAAAATAAATCTCCCCTGTTGATCCACAGAGGATGCCTCACAAACGAAATCACTAAGTCTATGTATCAAGACAGTAACACCTCTCGAGTAATTGGAGAAGGTAGAATGATACGTGTGCGCAGCCCATCCCCTGTCGACCACCCTAGAGGTCTCCTCGGTGAGGTGGGTCTCCAGCAAACATACTATTGCAGGTAGGTGGACCTGAGTCAAGTCAAAAACTGCTTGTCTTTTTCCTCTATCCCCCAAACCACGTATATTCCAGGCAATAATTCTAGTCAGCATTATCAACAGCGGTTAAATGGGAAAAAGAGGAAAGAGAAAGAAAAAAAGAATAATCTGACGCACCACAGCCCAACCCCCCCCCCCAACCCCCCATACAGGTAATCCACCACATATTGTAGGAGATTTCTCTCCTGTGACCATCCCTCCCACACTCCCCCCACTCGGCCACCCCCATTAGGAGGTAAAGAAAAGGAAATTTAGGGGTATAAACCCCTTATAGCAATTATAATTCCCACCACATCCTAAAAAAATTAAGTCAAAGATTATTTCGATCAAGCCAATCCGTGGCTTCTTCCGAGGTATCGAAAAATAGAGTTTTATCGTTGAAAATAATCCGTAATTTTGCTGGGAATATAAGAGAATATTTAATATCCCTTTCTCTTAGCCTCTTTTTGGCAGTCATAAATGTGCGTCTCTTTTCTTATATCTTTTGAGAAATCTGGAAAGAAAGCCAATCTGTTCCCATTGTATACAACCGGTGAGCAGTCCCTCGCCCTTCTCAAAAGGATATCTTTACCACCATTCTTAAGTGTATGAGTGCGGTTTGTGTTACCGTGAATCTGCTGAAAGTGTGGCCTGTGCTACACGTCTTACAAAGTAAAAGTAAGAATCCTGTGAAAGCGTTATGACCAATAATGCTGTGCAGCCAGCCAATCAGCGGATAGCCATCCCCTGTAATGTCATAGCCCTATAAAAGCCTCAACCAGCACGGTCACCGCCATCTCACTGTGCATAGCATAGCGAGAGAAGTGGCAGGCACTAGGGACTAGTGTTGCTCACGAATATTGGAATTGCAAATTTTTATCGTGAATATCGGCACTTCAAGAATTTGCGAATATTTAGAATATAGTGATACATATTCGTAATTTTAAATATTCCAGATTTTTTTTTTAATCAGTACACATGATCCCTCCCTGCTTCTAGCTTGTGGGCCAATGAGAAAGCTGCAATATCTTTGAATTTTGAAGTAGTGTTGATTTTGTAATGCAAATTTTCATATTGCAAATTTTTATTGCAAATTTTTCAATTGCTGATTTCTGCAATCAAGAAAATAATGACTGGAGATAACGAATTCTTGAATATGTGAATATATGCCGAATATTTGCAAAATATCACAAATTCGAATATTGCCCCTGCCGCTCATCACTACTAGGGACGGTGTTTTAGAAAGCTTTCAATTGTAAAATATTGGATAGGGACAGTGTAGGGAGATCGTAGGGAGTGTTTGTAGACAATGTAGGCAATGAATAGGGAGAGCATAGGAAGACTGCAGGGACAGAGCCGGCTCAGAGTAATCGCCCTGTGCGTCTTGTTCATCTGCTGTGCCATCCATTCTTAATCTGTTCTGTTACACGTAGACTGACTTTGCATCACACTCATTGTCAACAAGCAGTCTAATATATAGGCACATTTATCTAGTTCACCTGCTGCGCCATTCATACTTAGCTACATAGTTACATTACTGATTCAGTTACTGTGCACTGTAGATAACAGACAGTTGCCTAGGCCCTCAAAAGGAGCGGGCAGTGGCAAAAATCTTGCTGAAGCTGGCACAAGCAGCAGCAGAAGAAGGGTTGGTGGTAGCAGCTGCTGCAGCAACTAGCCACAGCTGCCACTGTCATCGAGCGGTTGTGTATTGAGCAACAATCTAGATGTACTGGAATGGTTGACTCGCTCTTCAACATCTTCTCAGATGACAACAGATACACACAGCAAGGAATCTGTGGGTTCCTCTGAAACCACACTTAGTTGGCATGGCCCAGAAACTGACTCTGTGTCCTCACCTGTCCTGCAACTGCCTCTTTTTTTTTGCTGCTCCTTCTGCTCGGGAAGTAAGACATGCTGCCGGCTCATCTCTGCTATTCAGCGAGGCTGAGCTTAGTGAAGACAATCAGCAGCTACAGGCCAGCACAGACTTGGAGAAGAGATCCCCTGTGTCCTTCCTTAGGTGTACAACTACCGATAATGACAGTCAGGTGGGAGCATGTGTTGTGAGAGATCAAGGGAATGGCCATGAGACTGGTGAGGGGAACATGAGTGACAAATAGACAAGTTTGGATGATGATGTAGCCACACATAGAACCCAGATGAACAGGAGGTATCATCATCATCAGGAAGTGAGGGTGACAGGGTGCCGTGAGACAGCAGCATGGTGGCAGTGTTGATGAGCTAGCAGGGTGGAAGCAGTGGGAGATCTGGAGCCAAACGCGCCTGGGGTAGACCACCTCAACCTTTAGAAGAAGTGAGCTGTCATTTCTTTCCTTTGTCTATTGCTTCTGATGCTCCTTCCCCTCTTCCTACTCCTTATCACGTGTTTCACCAGCAATTGATCACTGAGGCTATCGCACAGAGACAAGAGTATGTATGCACTCATCCAATGGCACAGAATCTGAATGTGCACCTGGCTAAGATACTGATACTACAGTCCCTCCCTTTCCATATTGTGGACTCTTAACATTTCAGAGAACTAATAGTTTGTGCCCACCCAAGGTGGAGAGTCCCAAGCCATCATTACTTCTCTTTAAAAGCTGTACTAGCCCTGTACAGTTATGTTGAGCAGAAGATGAGCAAGGCCTTGAGCCTGTTGAATTCTGATACAGTCCATGCCAGCACTGACATGTAGAGCTGTAGCAATGGTCAAGGACACTATATAAGTCCTTTACAGCCCACTGGGTAGATGAGCTAGAGGGTGACGGCAAAGACAACACAGATAACCCGACAGACCGTCGCAGTATGCAGTGGAGATGGAGGAAAGGATTCCCTCCGATTTCCTTGTGCAAAAGGCCAGATGCATTCTGAGTTGTTTGTTTAGTGACAACCATATTGCCACCATTCGGCAGAGGGATGACTACTGGCATGCCGCAATGTTAGACCCATGCTACCAGTCGAAATGGGGACATTTTTTACACTTTCTGAAAGAGATGAAAAACTCAACTACTATCGAGACATCCTTTTGTTGTCAGTTGGCCGCTGCCTATGTGCGTCATCACCAATGATAAAGAAGGCCTAACTAGGGGAACCCTCTGAGCTCCCGTCCACAGCCATGACTGTTGGAGGGGGTGGAGGTGCAGGAGCAGTACCAGCTCCATCAGTAGCAACTTAACTCTTGATCTCAAACTGACTATGTGATAGAAGCCATTAAAGTCCTGCATGCAGGATTTATTTTTCATCTGAATAAAACGTTTTTATGGGGCAAAGGGTCCAAATTCATGCAAATTGAGCATGAGGCCTCTATCACACGGTCAGTATTTTGCATCAGGATTTGATCATGATTTGGAGGCCAAAAGCAGGAGTGGGTACAAAACACAGAAGACATTCAAATATTGCCATCACATGTCATCTGTTTTGGACCCATTCCAGATTTTGCCAATTGATCAAATGCTCACCAAATACTGATGGTTTAAAGGCAGATGCTCAAAATAAAGAGTGGTGTGAACACAGCCTTACTGCTGACATCCTCCTCATTGCCATGTGGCCACTACTTGAATCTTGGGCAAGTGCACGGTTAAGTGCACTTCGAGTTCACACTTCAGTTATTTGTTCAGTTATTTCCATGAGTTCAGGTGCTGAGCCTACTCTCTGATTAGGTATCATGAATAGATCTGCACCTGCTCTGTGAGTTTGACCCCCACCTGCTTTGGGTTTACAATAACTGACCAAATAACTGAAGTGTGAACCAGGCCTAATAGTGATGCACAGTTATTCTACAGCTAACAGAAGGGATTCAAAAGCATGCATCTGCACAGCCACAACATGTTTTTTGTTGTTGTTTGTTTGTTTAGCTGGGGGTCAGCTTGGAATGTTGGTGGCTTGCACAATGATGTATACGTCTATATATGTGACCTTTCTGTCATTCAGATGCACAGTAACTATTTTGCTTCCAGAAAGGACTAGCTATGCATGTTGCTGCACTGCACAATGATGTACACCGAGATATACTCTTCCTATAGTTTAACTGCAGGCCAGGATAGACCTGATTTAATGCACTTCATGATGAACTAATTCACAACTATTCTAATTTTTGAAAACTTTGCTCATCACTAATTAGCACCCTGGCTGCACATCACCTTCTGGCCACATATCCTGTATAGTGCCACGCTAACATCCACCAGCCATATGCTGAAAAATTCTCACACTGCCAAGTATAGCATTTACCTACACCCCTACGTGATGCCTGTATGCTGCTGCTTTTATGAACCTATATCCTGCTAGTAAGTTCCTCACAGGTAGTCTCCTGACTAGCAGATGGTGTACCCCTCCTGTGTTTGGCTGTACATCTCCTTATGCTTCCATCCTGCTGTCTAACGGGCACGGGCGGACTGACCGGTCGGGCACTTCGAACATGGTCCGAGGGCCAGGCCGGGATTGGGGCCCGCCGCAGAATAACATAATGTGTTATGCCCAGCGCCCCGATTCCGAATGTTATGCTGGCCTGGTAATGGCAGCGGGGCCCGGTGCACTCACTGTATTCTATTACACCGGGCCCCTCTCACTGTAATACTAATATTCATATGTGAACAAGAGAAATCCTCTGCGATCCTCTCCGTACTCACATACTCAGTAGCAGGCAGGGCGGACGGCAGCGTAACTCACTGACGTCACGTGCTTGCTCCGCCTGCTTCATTCATAAAGTGGGAGGAGCAGGCGCGTGACGTCAGTGAGTTGCGCTGCCGCCTGGCCTGCCTGCTACGGGAGTTTGTGAGTACAGAGAGGGAGAGGATCGCAGAGGATTTCTCTTGTTTAATGCCTATGGCCTACATTAATGCCTCAATATTACAGTGAGCGGGGACCGGTGCAATAGAATACAGTGACTGCACCGGGCCCTGCTGCCATTACAACACCAGATGCTGGCCCCCAGACCCTGTATTGGGGATCATTCACTCACAGGGACTCTGTTATGGGGGGATCTGTGGATGACACATATATAGCATAAGGTGTTATATATGTGTCACCCACAGATCCCCCCCGACAACAGTGCCATCCACAGAGCCCCCACAACAGTGTCATCCACAGATCCCCCACAACAGTGTCATCCACAGATCCCCCATAACAGTGCCATCCACAGAGCCCCCATAACAGTGCCATCCACAGATCCCCCATAACAGAGCCCCCATAACAGTGCCATCCACAGAGCCCCCATAACAGTGCCATCCACAGAGCCCCCATAACAGTGCCATCCACAGAGCCCCCATAACAGTGCCATCCACAGAGCCCTCATAACAGTGCCATCCACAGAGCCCCATAACAGTGCCATCCACAGAGCCCCCATAACAGTGCCATCCACAGAGCCCCCATAACAGTGCCATCCACAGAGCCCCCATAACAGTGCCATCCACAGAGCCCCCATAACAATGCCATCCACAGAGCCCCCATAACAGTGCCATCCACAGACCACCATTAGTTCAAAACCCACCAAAAGCACAACTTTTGGTTCAAAATATTTTTTTATTTGGATATTCCCCACCCCCCTTGTAATTGTTCCGCTAGTTGTGGGCAAGCGGGAATGAGTTGAGTCACTTCGGTGGGCAATGCCGTCCTGCAGCACGTGATCCCGCAAGACCTGCCGCTGTAGGTCACGGGTCTCGCGGGATCACGCGCCACAGGATGGGATTGCGCACCGAAGTGACTGAACTCATGCCCACGTAGCCCGCAAATAGCGGATCAGTGGAACAAGTACAAGGTGGGTGGGGGGTTGATCTGTGGGGTTGCCCAGACGGCTAGGCCCTTCACAGTAGTTATTAACCCCTTTTAGCAGTCCCCCAACACTCAGCTAAGGATGACCACTTTAAGAAGGCATCTGGCCTCCCATCACCAAGCCCAGTGGGAGCAACACTGTCAGAACCCACAAAGCCACACTCCCGGTGCTCCACGTCCTGCCTCTTCTCCTTCTCCTCTCTCCTCCCATTTGTCCTCCTCTCCACCTTCCAACATGCCGTCGTCGCGTTCATCTGGCAGAAGGCAGGCTTCCGTGGCCCAAATGTTCAAGCGTAAAAAGTTGATGATGCCGGATAACCCTCTTGCTCAACGGCTGACCTCTGGCTTGTCGGAACTGCTAGCCCGCCAACTACTGCCATATAAACTGGTGGACACGGAGGCTGTTAAAAAATGTGTGGCTATTGGCCCACCGTAATGAAAGGTCCACGGAAGGAAATATTTCTCCCAGAAGGGCATCCCTGAAATATATGGCCATGTTCAACGGCAAGTGAATATATCTCTGGCACACAGTGTTGGTACCAAGATACATCTGACCATAGACACAAGGTCTAGCAAACATGGACAGGGAAGGTACATAACTTTTACTGCTCACTGGGTGAACCTTCTGACGGCTGTCAAGCATGTAACCCGTGGCTCCCGTGTGGATTTGGTGTTACCGCCACGGATTGCATGCAGGCCTGCCTTTTCTTCTCCTCCGCCTACTCCAGCCTCCCTCTCCTCCTCGGCTGACTCCTCCATTTCCATTGCTACCGCCTCTTCCGCTGCGCCCCCAAGCTCCCCAGAAGCTATTCAAAGTTCCAGGTGAGATGTTGCCATGTTGTGCTGCGGCTGGAAGCCAAGAGCCACACAGGTGCTGTACTCCTTTCAGCTCTGCGGTCACAGGCCGATCAGTGGCTAACCCCGCTCAATTTGACAGTTGGTAAAGTGGTGCGCGACAACGGTGCCAATCTGCTGAGCACCCTGAAACAGGGCAAAATGACACACATGCCATGCATGGCACACATCCTAAACTTAGTCATGCAGCGATTCGTTGCCAAATACCCCGGGGTCCAGGAAGTCTTGAGCCAGACCAGGAAAATCTCTGGCCATTTTAGAAGATCTTACACGGCCATGGCTCGCCTTGCTGACGTTCAGTGGCGACACCACTTGTCCGTCAGACGTCTGATTTGTGAGAGCCCGACGTGCTGGAACTTCACCTTGTATATGCTTGATAGGCTGCTCCGGCAGCAATGTGCCATTAACGACTACCTGTACGAACTCTGCAGCAGGACAGGTTCTGGCGAGCTTCTTTTCACCGCACCAGTGGGTGCTCATGCGCGATGCATGCAGACTTCTGCGGCCATTTGATGAGATCACCAAACTGGTCAGTCACAGCCAGGAGCATAAAAGCCTTTTCTGTCAGGTGAATGCCTCATTTTTGGGGCCTGTACTGGCTGACAGTAAAATTTGTATCCAGTGACTACCTAATATACCTCCAGCCACATCATCACCAGTTCCTTTCTGTCAGGTGAATGCCACATTTTTGGGGCCTGTACTGGCTGACAGTAAAATTTGTATCCAGTGACTACCTAATATACCTCCAGCCACATCATCACCAGTTCCTTTCTGTCAGGTGAATGCCACATTTTTGGGGCCTGTACTGGCCTACAGTAAAATTTGCATCCAGTAACCGCCTAATGTACCTCCAGCCACATCATCACAAGTTATTTTCTGTCATCTAAATCCCTAATTTTTGGGGCCTGTACTGGCTGACAGTAAAGTTTGTATCCAGCGACTGCCCAATGTACCTCCGCCGCGAATGCACAGTTCGCAAACATTTGATCGCGAACGCGCATTCACGAAACGTCCCGCTGATGTTCGTCCATCACTATTCATCTCTATTTCACCTACAGAGTGCAGTTCACTCAAGGGAAATAAGGCTTCAACAGTTAGCAAGTCCACCAGCTTCCTAGGCTGTAACCATGTAGGTTAGGTTTCCAGGAAATACTCCCTCAGACTGACAGTCTGGGATCTCTTTTATTTCCCCCAGTGATGATGTCAGCAAGCCTCACCTGGGATCATCTCTGGCTAGCGAAAGAACGTGTACTGGAGGGGTTGTGGACTGGGAGGTCCTAGTACAAAACCTACCTACCAGTCCAAAAAAATCCAGCCCAGAACAGAACCTAAACAAACCTGTCTCGGCAAACTACACTTTGCTGAAACCACTGCAGCTTTCTGGATTTCAGTTATCTCACTCAGCTGAGATATCTGGGTGAGATACAAACGTCGTCCTGCATTTCACCGTACACATTACCACAATATATACAGTACAGACCAAAAGTTTGGACACACCTTCTCATTCAAAGAGTTTTCTTTATTTTCATGACTATGAAAATTGTAGATTCACACTGAAGCCATCAAAACTATGAATTATCACATGTGGAATGGTGGCCACCCGACGGTTTAGGGAGGGTGGGCAGGGACTGGTGGTCCCCCCCTTGTTATTCCCACCTTTTGCATTAGTTCCCCCCTGGCCCCGTTTGCAGAGTTAGTAAAGGGTTAATGCAGGGATCCGGTTCTGTGGGAGGAGGCGGGCGTCAAGCAGGGCATATAAGCCACTGTCCCGCCTCTTCTCTCCCTCTTTGAGCAGGAAGCGCTTTGTCCTCCCTCCCTCCCTTGTAAGTTAGCAGTTTGGTTCTTTGTTTCAAATGGTGAGTTTGTATGTGGTTGCGGTTGCGCTCTTTAAGTAGGCGAGGTGCATTGCTGAATTTGTAAGTCACAGCTGGCGGCAAGTTATTACATCAGAAAGGTGTTGGAGGAAAATGGGCGGATCTGCCCGCTGGGAGACCAGCGGCTGGCAGAGCGCACGGTGCAAGGTTTATGGTTTTGCCGTTTGAATAATTAAGCTGTGGCCGATTACCACCCAACAACAAAAAAAGGGTTAAAAGATGAACAGTGTCAGTGTCTTTATTAAGGAGGTTTTATGGGATTGGTATGTGGGGCCAGAAGAAGGATGGAGTTAACCCCCTTTCCCATTCCTAATGGTACCAACAGTCTTATACACATAACAAAAAAGTGTGAAACAACTGAAAATATGTCATATTCTAGGTTCTTCAAAGTAGCCACCTTTTTCTTTGATTACTGCTTTGCACACTCTTGGCATTTTCTTGATGAGCTTCAGGAGGTAGTCACCTGAAATGGTCTTCCAACAGTCTTCAAGAAGTTCCCAGAGATGCTTAGCACTTGTTGGCCCTTTTGCCTTCACTCTGCGGTCCAGCTCACCCCAAACCATCTCGATTGGGTTCAGGTCCGGTGACTGTGGAGGCCAGGTCATCTGGCGCAGCACCCCATCACTCTCCTTCATGGTCAAATAGCCCTACACAGCCTGGAGGTGTGTTTGGGGTCATTGTCCTGTTGAAAAATAAATGATGGTCCAACTAAACGCAAACCGGATGGAATAGCATGCCTCTGCAAGATGCTGTGGTAGCCATGCTGGTTCAGTATGCCTTCAATTTTGAATAAATCCCCAACAGTGTCACCAGCAAAGCACCCCCACACCATCACACCTCCTCCTCCATGCTTCACGGTGGGAACCAGGCATGTAGAGTCCATCCGTTCACCTTTTCTGCATCGCACAAAGACACGGTGGTTGGAACCAAAGATCTCAAATTTGGACTCATCAGACCAAAGCACAGATTTCCACTGGTCTAATGTCCATTCCTTGTGTTCTTTAGCCCAAACAAGTCTCTTCTGCTTGTTGCCTGTCCTTAGCAGTGGTTTCCTAGCAGATATTCTACCATGAAGGCCTCACACAGTCTCCTCTTAACAGTTGTTCTAGAGATGTGTCTGCTGCTAGAACTCTGTGTGGCATTGACCTGGTCTCTGATCTGAGCTGCTGTTAACCTGCGATTTCTGAGGCTGGTGACTCGGATGAACTTCTCCTCCGCAGCAGAGGTGACTCTTGGTCTTCCTTTCCTGGGGCGGTCCGCATGTGAGCCAGTTTCTTTGTAGCGCTTGATGGTTTTTGTAACTGCACTTGGGGACACTTTCAAAGTTTTCCCAATTTTTCGGACTGACTGACCGTCATTTCTTAAAGTAATGATGGCCACTCGTTTTTCTTTACTTAGCTGCTTTTTTCTTGCCATAATACAAATTCTAACAGTCTATTCAGTAGGACTATCAGCTGTGTATCCACCTGACTTCTCCTCAACGCAACTGATGGTCCCAACCCCATTTATAAGGTAAGAAATCCCACTTATTAAACCTGACAGGGCACACCTGTGAAGTGAAGACCTTTTCAGGTGACTACCTCTTGGAGCTCATCAAGAGAATGCCAAGAGTGTGCAAAGCAGTAATCAAAGCAAAAGGTGGCTACTTTAAAGAACCTAGAATATGACATATTTTCAGTTGTTTCACACTTTTTTGTTATGTATATAATTCCACATGTGATAATTCATAGTTTTGATGCCTTCAGTGTGAATCTACAATTTTCATAGTCATGAAAATAAAGAAAACTCTTTGAATGAGAAGGTGTGTCCAAACTTTTGGTCTGTACTGTATATATATATATTAACGGATTAATGTTAATGCTGCAGCAGGTGAGTCTGACACACAGCAATTATTTGTACATTAGAACAGATTAAGTATGAATAGCGCAGCAGGTGAACAAGATAAAGGCAGAGATACATTAGACTGCCTGGTGACAATGAGTCTGATGCACAGTAAGTCTATGTATAACACAACAGATAAAGTATGAATGGCGCAGCAGGTGAACAAGATGCACAAGTCCAATAAATTCAGCCTGCACTGTCCCTACAGTCTCAAAGAAATCTCCCTGCACTGTCCCTGCACTCTCCCTATCCAATATTCTTTTTTATACGTCTCTCGCTATGCTCATCTCACAGTGAAATGACGAAGATCCTATTGATTGAGGCTTTTTTTAGGGCTGTGACATCGCAGGCAATGGCTATCTGCTGATTGGCTAGCTGCCCGGCATTATGGGTAATATTGCATTCCAAAGCTTCTTACTTTCACTATGTAACACGTATAGCAGCCATTTTAGAAAAAATCTGATTTGTTACCACAAAGTGCGAGACAATTCAGATTTGTGGCGAATCAAAGTTTTCATAAACTACTGCGACTCATACTACCATATGCTGGTTATATTGTATATCTCTCCTCCTGAACATGGGATGCAGTCATAGTGGTTTATAGGTGGTATCTGTGGTAAGTAGACCCTCTAGAACATCATTACCATAATCACCAGTGGTAACACAGTACTACCACTCATACTACCACACGCTGGTTATATTGGATATCTCTCCTTCCCAATAATGAATGCAGTCATAGTGGTTTATAAGTTGTATCTGTGGTATGTAGACCCTCTAGAACATCATCAATAGAGATAAGCAAATAAAAAAAATTGATTTGGCTGGTTTGTCAAATTTTTGGAAAAATTTTGCTTTGATCCGAATGTATTTGCGGCAAATCACATAAAAAACGGTTATTTCCTGGCTGCAGAGAGCCTGTATAGCAATGTAGAACACTGTGCCTGTATAGCGGTGTAGAACACTGTGCCTGTATAGCAATGTAGAACACTGTGCCTGTATAGCAATGTAGAACACTGTGCCTGTATAGCGGTGTAGAACACTGTGCCTGTATAGCGGTGTAGAACACTGTGCCTGTATAGCAATGTAGAACACTGTGCCTGTATAGCGGTGTAGAACACTGTGCCTGTATAGCGGTGTAGAACACTGTACCTGTATAGTGGTGTAGAACACTGTGCCTGTATAGCGGTGTAGAACACTGTGCCTGTATAGCGGTGTAGAACACTGTGCCTGTATAGCGGTGTAGAACACTGTGCCTGTATAGCGGTGTAGAACACTGTGCCTGTATAGCGGTGTAGAACACTGTGCCTGTATAGCGGTGTAGAACACTGTGCCTGTATAGCGGTGTAGAACACTGTGCCTGTATAGCTGTGTAGAACACTGTGCCTGTATAGTGGTGTAGAACACTGTGCCTGTATAGTGGTGTAGAACACTGTGCCTGTATAGTGGTGTAGAGCACTGTGCCTGTATAGCGGTGTAGAACACTGTGCCTGTATAGTGGTGTAGAGCACTGTGCCTGTATAGCGGTGTAGAACACTGTGCCTGTATAGCGGTGTAGAACACTGTGCCTGTATAGTGGTGTAGAGCACTGTGCCTGTATAGCGGTGTAGAACACTGTGCCTGTATAGTGGTGTAGAACACTGTGCCTGTATAGTGGTGTAGAGCACTGTGCCTGTATAGCTGTGTAGAACACTGTGCCTGTATAGTGGTGTAGAACACTGTGCCTGTATAGTGGTGTAGAACACTGTGCCTGTATTGTGGTGTAGAACACTGTGTCTGTATAGCGGTGTAGAACACTGCGCCTGTATAGCGGTGTAGAACACTGTGCCTGTATAGCAGTGTAGAACACTGTGCCTGTATAGCGGTGTAGAACACTGTGCCTGTATAGTGGTGTAGAACACTGTGCCTGTATAGCGGTGTAGAACACTGTGCCTGTATAGCGGTGTAGAACACTGTGCCTGTATAGCGGTGTAGAACACTGTGCCTGTATAGCGGTGTAGAACACTGTGCCTGTATAGCGGTGTAGAACACTGTGCCTGTATAGTGGTGTAGAACACTGTGCCTGTATAGCGGTGTAGAGCACTGTGCCTGTATAGCGGTGTAGAACACTGTGCCTGTATAGTGGTGTAGAACACTGTTCCTGTATAGTGGTGTAGAACACTGTGCCTGTATAGTGGTGTAGAACACTGTGCCTGTATAGTAGTGTAGAACACTGTGCCTGTATAGCGGTGTAGATAACTGTGCCTGTATAGCGGTGTAGAACACTGTGCCTGTATAGGGGTGTAGAACACTGTGCCTGTATAGTGGTGTAGAGCACTGTGCCAGTATAGCGGTGTAGAACACTGTGCCTGTATAGCGGTGTAGAACACTGTGCCTGTATAGAGGTGTAGAACACTGTGCCTGTATAGTGGTGTAGAACACTGTGCCTGTATATCGGTGTAGAACACTGTGCCTGTATAGTGGTGTAGAACACTGTGCCTGTATAGCGGTGTAGAACACTGTGCCTGTATAGTGGTGTAGAACACTGTGCCTGTATAGCGGTGTAGAGCACTGTCCTTGCAGTAACACACATAGGGAGTCTGCTGTGGTAGTGAAATAATACTGTGAGTCAGTATTACATGCAGATGACAGGCGTCGCTCTTAGAATCACTGCACACTTCACTTATTGGGGCAGTCACGGGGCCAAAACTGACCCAATAACTCAAGACCTTACAGGTCGATGTTAGCGCCAAGAAGAAGCGCACTCCTCTTACACCGTCGTCAGCTGATTCCACATAGACGTCTACAGAACCTGTTCTATTAACCCCTTATACAAGTAGAGCCCCCGACAGACTGGAGAGGGGGTCAGCAGTAAGTTTCTGTTGACGTCACTGATTATTTTGCCCCTTTCTGTTGAGCATCCGCCTTCACTCGGTCACATTTATTTTTTCCTTTTTTTTTATAGTTCTACACCCCAAAAACAGAAATATAACAATCAAAATTCACTGCAGGACGACTAATAGGACGTACGTATGTACCCTATTAATACACCCTGTAAGTGGCTGTAGTACAGATAACTGCACCGCTGAACGGCAAATATGTTTTTCTTTTGCCACTAATTCACAAAAAAATGGGCTGTAATTTTCGCACTTCACCACACAACGGCAAATAAGCCTCTTTTTTTTCCACTAATACAAGCCAGAAAATGCTTAAAAACATATAACTGCACCGCACAAGGGCAAATATGACGTAGAAATATGTCCCTGTAATAACCCTGTTAATGGCGGTATCACACAGCACTTGCACCCTAATAACGGTTTGCTGGAATTACAGAGCTGTATACTGGCAATGTGGCTCCGCAGTCAGTGCAGCGAGGTGTAATAGGATTGTTCCTGTTCCCCAGGCTGTAACCTCCCCGACTGAACCCTGTTCTACATAAATGCTGTGGATGATTCCTCCCTGTCCTTTCCCTGCAGCTTGAATAATCTTTCCCTGAACTTGTAAATCATTGTTTAAAGCACAATGAAGTCTTTCCTCGCACTGTCCCTAGCGCCTGCTGACGCCTCTCCCTGCACTTAGTACACTGGTGAATGGCTGAATGCAAGATGGCTGAGGCTATTTATAGGGCTGTGACATCACAGGGCTGGCTGGGTGCTGATTGGCTGCATGCATGGCATTATGGGTGATGCCGCCTTCCCAGAGTTCCTTGCTCCATGTCCTAACATGCCAGCAGCCATTTTAGGAAAAAATGCAATTTGTTACCATGAAGCGTGAGGAAATTTGGATTCAGTGCGGATCAAATTTTTCCAGAAATTCGGATCAAACTCCACTTTGTCAACTTCAATTCGCTCATCTCTAGTCACCATGGTTCTGATTTTGAGTTGTCACAAAGAAAGCCAGGATTGGATTCCTTGATGAAGGAAGTGGAGCAGTTCCTCCCCTGTGTGACTCTGTACTCCCAGGCAAACTCGGTGCAGAACAACGTGACACCTCCGTGCCCTGCACCTGTGGTATGCTGGAGTGGTACTGTGAATTGTCCCTGCAGTGGAGGCTGAGGACAAGGTCGAGGATAAGGAGGAAGAGGCGGACATTGTCACAGGACCAACAGCGTGAGAACGTGGAGGCGGAAGTGTCGTCACCTGGCCAAGTTGCTGGTGTGGCTGTGCAGGAAACAAATTCACCCAGTTGGCCCTAAAGGACACGTACTGTCCTTGACCGTAGTTACAGCTCCACACGTCAGCTCTTCCGTGCATTTTGGCAGACACCAACAGGCTCAAGGACCTACCCACCTTCTGTTTTACATGTGTATGCGGGGCTGGTACTGCCTTTTTGGCAAATAAATGAAGGCTTGGGACTCTCCACCTCAGCTCGGCACAAGCCATCAGTTCTCTGAAAGGTGCAGAGTCCAACACTTGGAAAGGGAGGGACTGCAGTACCAGCAACTTGGCCAGGAGCACGTTCAGCTTCTGCGCCATTGTATGAGTGCACGTATACTGCTGTCTCTTGGCAATCGCTTTCGGTGATCAATTGCTTAAGAAATGACTGACAAGGAGTAGGAGGAGGAGAATGATCATCTGAACCAGCAGATGATGGGAAGGACAGACACCTTCCTTCGGCTGAGGTGGTGGAGCCTTGACTGCCTGAAATAGGTTGCATGCCACTTGTTGATGCTGCGTTTTCTGCGGCAGGCTGGATTACCACATTGGAGCCATAATCTCTCAGGCCAGTTTATGGTGATGCTGCATATATACATATATCCTGAGCCATGAGTCTGACCGCTCACAACACCACTCTCACGCCACTCTCCTCATCACTACTTGCCCGCCTACCAGAGGAAGCAGTGGATGTCTCCTTCGAATCTTGGCTGGGCAGTAGCTGCTGACTGTTCTCTAGTAGCTCATCCTCATTGTATGATGGAGCTGAGCCCACAGCATATAGTACTTCTCTGGCTGAGGAAACAGAAAAGGACATAGGCAGGTTGAGGACAGTTGAGGGCACAGGGCCTGCTCCCCGGTCATGACAACTAAGGGTTGTGTCTGACGAACCCACCGACTCTCGCTCGGGGTCTCTGATGTCACTTGCAACGAAGCTAAAGATCAATTCAACCATTCAAGAACCGCTGGGTTGGTGTCACGACACGACCCTAGCTGACACTGATAGCTAAGACCTCTCGAAGTGACCCCTGCTGCCACCCCCCATTACTGTGCTGAGAACTTTGCCTGCACAAGAAACATTTAGGCCTCTGCCACTCCTCTGTTCAGGGTCTGGCACTTCTCTGTCTGACATACTGTTAGATCAAATAAGTAAATAAAAAGGAAATGAAAACACCTCTAATTTTCTCACTTCACCACACAACGGCTAGTAAGCCCTTTTTCTTTTTTCCCACTTGTAACGGATCTCCTGGCACCCCCCGACTGGGTTCCTCCATTGATGGATGCTCCTAGTGCTTCCCGAGGGCTCCAAGCACTCCGCTCTACACCATAACCACCACAGGAACAAGGAACAGGAGCAGCTCTTACAAGAGCTAGGAGTAATAGCCAGGGGAGTATACAGCGTATAGCAATCCCCATACACATGAGACGAGGCTCTATAGTGAATGTAAAACAGGAACTCTTTAATGGGTTATTTTTCAGCCTTTTATGCAGGTCTCCTAGCAAGGGACACTCCCCCTGGGGACCTTGTAGAAGACTGTGACAGTTTATATATTAGCCAATCACATGCATTTACAGTATTGAAACCTTCCCAGCAATTGTACACAAAACCCCCTTCCCTCTGTCTTTGACACAATCAACAAAATACAATTACCAAAACACAATGGGCTCTGCCTGTGATACAATTACCAAACATAATGGGCTAACTTAATCACTCACAGGCAGAAAACACACATTTTTCCCCAAAACACAGAAAACACCTCAAAACCCCACACATCCCCATAATTTATACATCACCCAGATCCGAGCAGGGGTTCCCGAATTCCATGGAAGTCACATTTGGCCGAACGCAAGCATTTCCTGCCCAAAACAGTTCCACAGATTTAGGCTGTGCGGCCGGTCTGTCTTCTCCTTCAAAGTTAGTATATGGGCCATTATCCTGAGGCAAGAGGCGGGCAAACAGGCCCCTCCAAAACCCAGTGGCGAAGTTATTTTCACCACACGACTAATACAAGGCAGAAAAATGCTTTAGAACATATAACTGCACCGCACAAGGACAAATAACACCCCAATAACAAGAACTGTTTGCTGGAATTACAGAGCTGTATAATGGTGATTTGGATCCGCAGTCAGTGCAGCAAGGTGTAATAGGATTGTTCCTATTCCCCAGGCTGTAACCTCCCCGACTGAACCCTGTTCTGTTTCAATACTGTGGAATGATTCCTCCCTATCCTTTCCCAACACTTCTAATGCTCTTTCCCTGAAATTCTATTGAGCAAAATATAAGTTTTCATGTCTTTCTTAGCACTGTCCCTAGCGCCTGCTGACGCCTCTCCCTGCACTAAGTACAGCTGGAAAATGGCATAATATAAAGTGGCTGCTGCTATTTATAGGGCTGTGACATCACAGGGCTTGCTGGCTGCTGATTGGCTGCATGCATGGCATTATGGGTGATCCCACGTTACCAGAGACCCTTGCTCCATGTCCTAACACGTGCAGTAGCCATTTTAGGAAAAAATGCGATTCATTACCACGAAGCGTGAGGAAATTCGGATTCGGTGTGAATCAAATAATTCCTGAAATTCCAAATAATTCCTGAAATTCGGATCAAATTCCACTTCATCAACTTCGATTCGCTCATCTCTGATCATCAACACTAGTAACACAATACTACAACTCATACTACCACATACCGGTTATATTGGATATCTCTCCTTCTGAACATGGGACGCAGTCATAGCAGCAGGTGTGAATTGTCGGTCTCGCCATTTTCCGGCTTCCAGGTAAACACGGGTCTGAGCAGCGGGATACCGGGACCTGATGGAAAAGAGAAAATGCACAAATGTGATAATAGTAATGAGGAGACCTAGAAGGGTGGACTACAGAAAGTGACGTCACCATCATAAGAAATAAATGGAGACAGCACCAGCGGTTCTCCAAATATTACAGAGTGACGTCAGCAGGTCCGATTTCTTCTAGCTTTAGGTTACAGACATATATGAAGCATAGCGACTAGAGTTGAGCGAACACCTGGATGTTCGGGTTCGAGAAGTTCGGCCGAATTTCCCAGGAAATGTTCGGGTTCGGGATCCGAACCCGAACTTCGTCCCGAACCCGAACCCCATTGAAGTCAATGGGGACCCGAACTTTTCGGCACTAAAAAGGCTGTAAAACAGCCCAGGAAAGGGCTAGAGGGCTGCAAAAGGCAGCAACATGTAGGTAAATGCCCTGCAAACAAATGTGGATAGGGAAATGAATAAAAATATAAATAAAATAAATAAAAATTAACCAATATCAATTGGAGAGAGGTCCCATAGCAGAGAATCTGGCTTCATGTCAGCAGAGAATCAGTCTTCATGTCATAGCAGAGAATCAGGCTTCACGTCAGCCACCACTGTAACAGTCCATTGTCATATATTTAGGCCCCGGCACCCAGGCAGAGGAGAGAGGTCCCATAACAGAGATTCAGGCTTCATGTCAGCAGAGAATCAGTCTTCATGTCATAGCAGAGAATCAGGCTTCATGTCACCCAACACTGGAACAGTCCATTGTCAGATATTTAGGCCCCGGCACCCAGGCAGAGGAGAGAGGTCCCATAACAGAGAATCAGGTGTGGGCGTGGCTGGTTCCTGCAGCCACAGAGTGAGGTTGTGTGTTTGCTGCAGCTCCTGAACTTCCACCTCGTTAAGGCCCCAGGGAGATTTCCAACATCTTAATCCCCTGGGCAGAACCAGGCTTGTGGGGAGGTTTTTCACCTTTCTCCCCAGCCCAGGCCCTGCTGCTCCTTAGGGAGTTGGTGGAGGCCTAGAGCTATGTCTCCAGTTGGGAACCAGGATCCTGCTTCCCGGGGTAGGCCGGCTGGGAGGTAGGGGAGGCGAGTTACCGGCCTCTGCACCATCATCCAGTCTCAGCGGTCAGAAGATCGAGCAGGGGTCATGCTGTGGTGTCCCCTGCAGCCCCTGGGAGCGGGGCTGTGAAGACCACCAGCAAGTCTGGGAGGGTGGATGGTAACCCTGCAGGTGAGCGGAGTGTTCCTTGGGGTGGGCCAGGGAGGATGGAGACTGACTAGGAGCATCAAAAGGACCCAGGAATCAGTTTCATGTACAGCTCCTGTATTGCGGCCTACCTCAGGGAATATGAAGACAGCTGGCAAAGCCTTAAAAAAGCTCAGAAGCTACATAAAGCTGGAAAGAGTAAAGGCGGCGGACAAGGCTTCAAAAAATAAAAGACCTGGAGATATCAGAGAAGATAAAGGTCCTAAAAGAAAAGATAAAAGAAATGGAAGCAAGGAGGGCAATTATACTGGAAAGTAGTGGTCCCTTCCAAGAAAAACTTAAAAACTAGGAAAGATTTTTCGTCATGGCCCAGGGAAGTCTGCAAATGGCTGACCCCCCAGACGATGAGGAAGAAGCCAGAGGCAGAGAAAAAGGCAGAGAGAAAGATAGAGAAAGAGGAGCAGGCCATGGACACTGGAATCACAGATG
This sequence comes from Bufo gargarizans, assembly GCF_014858855.1. Classification (NCBI taxonomy): domain Eukaryota; kingdom Metazoa; phylum Chordata; class Amphibia; order Anura; family Bufonidae; genus Bufo; species Bufo gargarizans. The sequence goes on along the minus strand of NC_058080.1, from coordinate 30,847,403 downwards.
AACAGGTGTGCCTGCCTCTCACAAGCTCAGAAGATGAATTTGAAAGTGGAAGTAGTGGAGTCGGGGGAGGGCTCATTGCTGAGATTAAACGCCTGGAGTCACCCCGGCTCCATGAAGGCAGTTTTTTGTTTGGAGAAGAACTTCCAGATGAGGATGAAGATATTGAAAAGAAAAAAAAGAAGGGAAAAAAGAAGAAAGAAAAAAGCAGAGTGGAGGTGAGATATGTGTATGTTTCTCACCCCCAGCAATCGGGGCAGGCTGAAAAGGCTGCTTGGATTGCAACCCCCACCATCCTTCCAGCCCCGGTCTCTGCTGTGGGGTGGGCGACGGGAGTGGGGAGAAAAAACCCGAGGTGTCCAAGATGGCGGAGAAAGCAGCACGAAATGCCAGCAGAATGCTTGGATGTATAGGGAGAGGTATAAGCAGTAGAAAGAGTGAAGTGCTTATGCCGCTGTACAGAACACTGGTGAGACCTCACCTGGAGTATTGTGCGCAGTACTGGAGGCCATATCTCCAGAAGGATATAGATACTCTAGAGAGAGTTCAGAGAAGAGCTACTAAACTAGTACAGGGATTGCAGGATAAAACTTACCAGGAAAGGTTAAAGGACCTTAATATGTATAGCTTGGAAGAAAGAAGAGACAGAGGGGATATGATAGAAACTTTTAAATACATAAAGGGAATCAACTCGGTAAAGGAGGAGAGCATATTTAAAAGAAGAAAAACTACCACAAGAGGACACAGTTTTAAATTAGAGGGGCAAAGGTTTAAAAGTAATATAAGGAAGTATTACTTTACTGAGAGAGTAGTGGATGCATGGAATAGCCTTCCTGCAGAAGTGGTAGCTGCAAATACAGTGGAGGAGGTTAAGCATGCATGGGATAGGCATAAGGCCATCCTTCATATAAGATAGGGCCAGGGGCTATTCATAGTATTCAGTATATTGGGCAGACTAGATGGGCCAAATGGTTCTTATCTGCCGACACATTCTATGTTTCTATGTTTCTCACTTGCAGTAGTGGGGGCGGCCCGAGAGAAGGTGGGACTGAAAAGTCCAACACGCAGGCATTAAGGGCGGCGAGTTCGGAGTGTGGAGGGGGCTTTCCGGCTAACAACGGCCGTCCCCGCCGCGGTCCTAAACACGCTGAATGGGTGTGTGGTGGACCTGCGGTGGAGTTACGTGGTGGGGGCGGCTGCCGTGGCTGGCGCTCCTCCCCTCTCTCCCATAAAGAAGGCTCCAGGTTTCCCTGTTTTCTCCTCCGGTCCCACTGCTCCGGTAGTGCCCGTTGCTCCACCCTCCTGCGCCACAGTGTTGGTGGCGGAGAGCGGTGCTGAGAGGGTGGTGGGCGGGCCGGGGGGCGTGTCTGTCGTGTGTCCCTGGATGAGATTAAGAGCGCTCCTAAAGGACAATTTAGGAGTGAAAAGCATTGGCTTGCTGAGCGCAGTGGTGCCACGGCACGGCGCTTCTCAAGAAGAACAACTGTTAGGAGGAGGGGATGTGTCTCCCCCTCCTCCATGGCCGCCTATGTGGCCACCGGTGTCATTCCCTCCGCTTCTGCCTCTGCCCCCAGCGCTGAATCAAGCGCAGGGGAGGTGGGGGTAGTGACCACCAGTGCCCAGGTTCTGTGTGGGGCAGGTGGTAGCAGAGGGAAGGATAAGAAGGGTAAAAAGGATAAAAGTGATGATATAAATAAAAGCAATGTAAATAAAAGCAATGTAAATGATGTAAATAAAGTGTCAGCTGGCCCAGCAGTGTGTATGGGGTCCGATGTGATTGAGATAGTCCCTGTAAAGAAAGTGGTCATCCAAAAGGGTTGTGGAGGGGGTGTTAGTTTAGGGATCGCTCCGGGTCCAGATGGGGGGGTGAATGCGGGGGGTTGCCCTGCTGCTGGAAAAGTGGCGGGGTCCCCCCGTGTGGCCCCCTCAGAGGGATCCGGTGCGACAGTTGAGGCAGGTAGAAGGGGGTGGAGCCGGTTCTGCTGCCCCTCCTGCGTCTGTGGCGCCTGGCAGAAGTTATGCCAGTGTGGTTGCTGGCCGTAGGGGGGGAGGGGCTGGCCTCTTTGGCTTCCTCACTCTCAGGCCTGGTAATGGTGACTTGCAGCGTCGACTGTTGGAGGCCCTCAAAAAGGGCGAGAGCTCCTTTTCCGTAGAGGGAGAGAAGGTGGAATGTTCATTCTGGTTCAACAGATATGGCGTTCGGACCTTCCGAGAACAGAAAGGGGGCGAGACCACCTGGTCTTCACCCACAACCGGCCCTGGAGCCAGACGGAATGTGGTCTGTCTCAAGTGGAGTAGCGATGAAGCTTGCCCTACTATAACGAGGGTAGTGGAGCTCCTGCTTAGGATGGGTTTCAAGGCTACTGACATCTTTGCCTTGATCCACCCTTTTGGCTCCAAGGAGTTTGACGTCAGCTTTGTCCGGCCGGAGGGGCTTGAGCTCTTCTGGTCCGGATATGAGCTGGTGAAGAACATGCCGGACTGGCGTGGTTTCGTTGCAAAAGCGATAACCCGCCAGAGTGAGGTCAAGAGAGTGACCGTTCTGACCCGTAACGAGTCGCTCTCTTGTATTGACATCATGACCTGGCTGGGAAGGTACGGAGAGGTCCAGGGAATACCAGCCAAAAACCTGGACGAGTTTGGCATTTGGTCGGGTGCCTGGACGTTTAATATCAAGCTTAGGCGTCTGGGCAGTACAGTTTCCCACATTCCATCATCTGCCTTTATCGGCCGAGACAGGATCTTGGTTTTCTACAGGGGGCAGCCTAAGCTCTGTCACAAGTGCGGCAGCCCCACACACTTCAGCGCCAGCTGCCAAGTGCAGAAGTGCGCAGTTGTGTTGGGGGGACAGGTCATCTCACTTGCATCTTGTGATGAAGATTAGATGCAACCTGTGTGGGGAGCTCGGGCACCCCTTCAGTCAGCTGTCCTCTCTCTGAGGCCAATGCGGCCCGAGCTCAATGCAGGAGCGGGCCGGGAGGTCCCTTCAGCTGAGGCGGGTACTGGCAAAGGCAGTGGAGTTAAGGGGTCAGTGAGGAACCGGAACAACCTGTCCCGGCAGAGGCGGAGAGAGAGGCGTCAGGCGGAGAGGTAGGCGGAGGAACCCCGTCCTGGGGTGATGCCCGCTCCTTCCCAAACGACTGCCCCTCCTGAATCCGAGACCCTAGGGGGCAGCTGAGCTGGAGGAGGAGATTGAGAGACTGGATCGGGTCCGAAGAGACTCTGTCCTCGCACTACGAAAGTTCTGCAGAGGGTAGTGGGGCAGAGTCCCAAAGTAAACGGAAACGGCGTACTAAAAAAAGATCTAGCCCGACCAAAGTAGCCAAGGAAGGTGTAACCGGCTCCCCTCTGGAGCTCTCCAACCGGTACCTCATCTTGGATGAGACCTCTGCCTCCTCTGCTGAGGAGGGGGTTGAAGGTGAGGGGCTGGGGGCGAAGGAGGGAGAGCCTTCAGGGGGCCCCGCGCCCCCCTCTGGTGGGGATGCAAGGTCCTCAGGAGGGGTGGCAAAACCGGGCCCTGAGACTGAGAAAGCCAGGAGTGGTGCGCAGAGGGAGGTGGTGGTGGCAGAGATGGATACCACTATCTCCCTCAAGAGAGGTCGTGCTGCTCTAGAAGGCAGCCCCGGGAGGAGGGAGAAGGATGGGAAGAAGGCCATCTAATTTAATTACTCTTTATGGCGGTACCCGCTCTGCTGACTCTGGGGACCATTAATGTCGCCAGCATTAAGTCGGATGCTGCTCGTTTCACAGCCTTCAATTTTCTCAGCCGTGTTGAAGCTGACATTTTGTTTTTGCAAGAGACCAGGCTGCCAGATTTGGCAGCGATTTATAAAGCCAAGAGGGAGTGGAGACCAGGGCCCTTCTACTGGTCTCTTGCGGCTGAGCCGTATAGCGGAGTGGCGGTCCTTTTTACTGCACCGGTAGAATGCCGACGATTAATTGAATTAGAAATGGGGAGGTGTTTGATCTTGGACGTCCTCATGAAGGGACAGGAACTGCGCCTGACTAATATCTATGGGCCCCAGTCCAGGTGGGACAGGAAATGTCTCTTTATGAGGATTAAGCCTTTCCTTTTTACAAGCCGGCAGGTGGTTTTTGGTGGGGACTTTAATACTGTCACAAGGCCCCAAGACTGGGGAGGCACCAGAAACCGGCTGACTTATGATAGTATTTTTCTGAATAGAGTAGCTAGTGAGGCTCGTCTGGAGGATGTCCACATTAGGCATACCCCAGGCCATGGGGGTTTCACTTTCTATAGAGGTAGTCAGGTCAGGTCTAGAATAGATAGGTTTTATTTGAAGGAGGAGGCTACCTTTTCGCCCTTAAGGGTTGTGGAGGCGGAATTCTCCAATCACTGTTTGATTATGTTTTCTCAGAATATTTCAGAATCCCCCCAAATGGGAAGAGGTTATTGGAAGCTGAATTCGGGTGTCTTGGAGGAAGCAGAGGTGAGACAATCCTTTGAGGACTTCCTTCAGAGTCAGGTACCTTTACTGGATCTCTGTGATACTAAGTCAGAGTGGTGGGAGATATTCAAAGATCGAGCTGAAAAGTTCTTTTGCCGACTCTCGAGCCTCAGGTCCCTGGACAGGTACTGCCTGTATCAGGGTCTGAGGAGGAAACTCGAGCATCTGGTCTCGACTGGTGGTAGCCGCGAGGATATCTCCAGGGTGAAATCTTTGCTCAAGAGGTGCCAGTATGATAGGCACACATCTTTAGTTTTTGAGAGGGACTTCGGGAGGTACCGCTCGCCCGACCCCTACAGAAATTGTAAGATGTCAGTGAAGAGTAAGTTAATAACCGGACTGGTCGATAGTACGGGGTCTCTGAACAGGTCCAGATCAGGGATCCTGGAAGTCGTTAGATCCTTTTACTCATGCCTCTTGGGGAGGAGGGATCTGGATCGGGACAAGATGTCGGCGTTCCTGGCTGGGGTCACCCCTGAGTCAGGAGCTCACCTCTCTTTTGACGGTTTGGTAGAAGAGATCAGGAAGGAGGAAGTTATCCTGGCGGTGAAAGGGTTAGCTCTGAAGAAGTCGCCAGGCCCGGATGGCTTAACATCCGAGTTTTATAAGACCTTTAAGGACTCCTTATGTCCCCTCTTGACTGAGGTATTCAATGAGTGTTTATCCTCGGGCACTCTGCCTCGGTCAATGAGGAGGTCAGCTTGATCCTTCTATCAAAGGGTAAGGATCCGAGCCGTATTGAGAACTGGCGTCCCATAGCACTTCTTAATACGGACAGAAAGATTCTGGCCAAGATACTTTTTAATAGGCTGGTGAAATTTGCACCCCAACTCCTTTCGGTGGCTCAGCATTGCTCGGTTCCAGGCCGCAGCACTTTGAGTGCTATACTCGGTGTCCGAGAGGCAGTGGAGAAGAGTAGAGCAGGTTACTGGAGGGGGTACATGCTGTCCTTAGATCAAGCAAAGGCATTTGATTGGGTGAACCATGAGTACCTCTGGTCGGTCCTTCTGAAGTATGGCCTGCCGGGGGGGTTTGTCGATTGGTTAAAGATCTTGTATGCAGGGGCAGAGAGTTTCCCGCTTGTGAACGGTTGGTCTGGCTGCTCTTTTGAGGTTGGGTCTGGCGTCCGCCAGGGTTGTCCTTTGAGCCCGCTTTTATACGTGTTCACGATTGATCCCTTTCTTAAGCGGATCGATCGTGGACCGTTGGCGGGAGTCGGGATGGATCGGGCGGCGCCGGAAGCCACTCTGAGGGTAGTAGCGTACGCTGACGATGTCACCATTTTTGTATCCTCGAGAGGGGAGGCGGAGTACGTGATGTCTGAAGTGGATCGCTACTCGGAGGCATCCGGGTCCCTGATCAATCGGGATAAGTGTGAGAGTCTCTGGCTGGGAGGGGGTGATCCAGTTTTTGATCTCCCGGACACCCTCCCAGGGCCCAAGTCGTCAGCCAAAGTCCTAGGCATCCATTTTGGCCATGGGGATTATCCCACTCAAAATTGGGAGAACAAGCTTAAGATCGCCGCTCAGAAGGTCGACCAGTGGAAGGGTTGGTCTTTGACCCTCAGGGAAAGGGTAAACCTGACCAAGACGTACTTACTCCCTTTGCTTATATATTTGGGTAGCGTGTGTATCTTGCCAGAGCCTCTCTGGACTCGGGTTTATAGTCTGTTCTTACAGCTCTTATGGGGTAATAGACTGAACCTGATCAAAAGAGAAGTGACTTACTGCACGAGGAGACTAGGGGGGTTATCTATGGTCAACCCCGTGGTGTTTCTTGTAAACACCTTTGTTAAAGCGAATCTGGCGAACCTCTGGATGGAGAGGGCTTCTCCGTGGGTAGTCTCCTGCTAGGGGGTGGTTTCGGCCTTTCTTCCAGGAATGGGAGACAGGAGGGCGAGTGAAGGACTTGCGTACGCCTCACGGATATCTTCCGGCTTACTGTCACCCCGATTCTGAAGGTGATCCGCCGGTGGGGTTTGGAGGTGAGGGAGATCAGGACTCTGTCAAGGAGGTCCCTTGACGAGAGGGTCTTGTTGTCCCACTTCCAGAAGCCCCTGGCCCTCAAGGATTGCCCAAGCCGGGATCTAGACAAGGGGTTACAGTTGCTAAATTCTGCAAGGATACCCTTGAAGTTTTGGGACTTGGCTTGGCGCTGCTTTCACGGGAGGCTGTATGTGAGGGACAACTTGAAGTACAGGAACATCTGATGAAAGGGGTTGTCCACGGGAGGAGTGTGGCTCCATACTGGAAAGTATGGACCACTTCCTGCTTCAGTGTCCCTTTAATACAGAGGTATACCAACGGGTGGGAGCTTCCATTGGCTGGCCTAGGCTAGCCAGCCTAGCCTACGCGGAGTGGGCCTATGGAGTGCTCAGAGACATTGGTAGAAGGGACCTGTGCACATGTTTTTTAGTTAGTATAGTGGTTAGGTTCTACACGTGGAATGCACAGTGTTTAGTTTCAACGCAGCAGAAAGTCCTCCCAGTGGACGTGTTATGTAGGAACATGCTGGGTGACCTGGTGAAGGTGGGCTGATGCTTTCACCATAGATTTTTGTCTTGTGGGAGCTTTGAAGAAAGGCTTACAGAGACCAAACTTGGGCCTTCGGGTAGTCTTGAATGTTTTGCAGTGTGTGTTAAGTAGTTATGTTGTTTATTACGATAGGATGAGTTGGGTCTAGTTAGGTTGGGTGGGTGAGGGAAGGGGGCTTTTATTTGTGCCTTTATGTGTTTTACAGTGCGGACACGAAAGAGACATGAGGCGGAGGTCAGCCTTGGGTGATGGGTGATGGAGTAGGTAGTGGGGATTAGGGCTAGATTAGGGAAGTTAAAAGGTTGTCTTGTTTTGTGTGAAAAAAAAAATATAATAATAATTGGTGATGGAAAAAATAATAATAATAATAATAATAATTTGTTTTTGTGTTAGTTTTATTTTTATTATTATTATTGTTGTTTTATAGGCAAGAATAGTATTTTTTGCATTTTTGTTTTATTGACGAGTAGTCAAGTTTTTCTTTGGTTTGGGTTTTACAGCTGAACCGGCTAAGTAAGTTTCATTTCTTTTAGCGTTTGTATATAATTTGTATATAGTTTTTATAGTTTTTATAGAGTGTGGGTGTGAGTGTGAGTGAGGCTGGGTCAGCTGAGAAGCTGTTCTGTTTGATGTTCTGTCTGCAAGGTTTTGTATTTTTGTAATAAAAAAGAGTTCCCATAACAGAGATTCAGGCTTCATGTCAGCAGAGAATTAGTCTTCATGTCATAGCAGAGAATCAGGCTTCACGTCACCCACCACTGGAACAGTCCATTGTCATATATTTAGGCCCCGGCATCCAGACAGAGGAGAGAGGTCCCATAACAGAGATTCAGGCTTCATGTCAGCAGAGAATCAGTCTTAATGTCATAGCAGAGAATCAGACTTCACGTCACCCAACACTGGAACAGTCCATTGTCAGATATTTAGGCCCCGGCACCCAGACAGAGGAGAGAGGTCCCATAACAGAGATTCAGGTTTCATGTCAGCAGAGAATCAGTCTTCATGTCATAGCAGAGAATCAGGCTTCACGTCACCCACCACTGGAACAGTCCATTGTCAGATATTTAGGCCCCGGCACCCAGGCAGAGGAGAGAGGTCCCATAACAGAGATTCAGGTTTCATGTCAGCAGAGAATCAGTCTTCATGTCATAGCAGAGAATCAGGCTTCATGTCAGCCAAAACTGGAACAGTCCATTGTCATATATTTAGGCCCCGGCACCCAGGCAGAGGAGAGAGGTCCCATAACAGAGATTCAGGCTTCATGTCAGCAGAGAATCAGTCTTCATGTCATAGCAGAGAATCAGGCTTCACGTCACCCACCACTGGAACAGTCCATTGTCATATATTTAGGCCCCGGCACCCAGGCAGAGGAGAGAGGTCCCATAGCAGAGAATCTGGCTTCATGTCAGCAGAGAATCAGTCTTCATGTCATAGCAGAGAATCAGGCTTCACGTCACCCACCACTGGAACAGTCCATTGTCAGATATTTAGGCCCCGGCACCCAGGCAGAGGAGAGAGGTCCCATAACAGAGATTCAGGCTTCATGTCAGCAGAGAATCAGTCTTCATGTCATAGCAGAGAATCAGGCTTCACGTCAGCCAAAACTGGAACAGTCCATTGTCATATATTTAGGCCCCGGCACCCAGACAGAGGAGAGAGGTCCCATAGCAGAGATTCAGGCTTCATGTCAGCAGAGAATCAGTCTTCATGTCATAGCAGAGAATCATGCTTCATGTCACCCAACAAAGGAACAGGCCACTGTCAGATATTTTTAGGCCCCGGGACCCAGACAGAGGAGAGGTTCATTCAACTTTGGGTTGCCCCACAATATAATGGTAAAATGAAAATAAAAATAGGATTGAATGAGGAAGTGCCCTGGAGTACAATAATATATGGTTAAGGGGAGGTAGTTAATGTCTAATCTGCACAAGGGATGGACAGGTCCTGTGGGATCCATGCCTGGTTCATTTTTATGAATGTCAGCTTGTCCACATTGGCTGTAGACAGACGGCTGCGTTTGTCTGTAATGACGCCCCCTGCCGTGCTGAATACACGTTCAGACAAAACGCTGGCCGCCGGGCAGGCCAGCACCTCCAAAGCATAAAAGGCTAGCTCTGGCCACGTGGACAATTTAGAGACCCAGAAGTTGAATGGGGCCGAACCATCAGTCAGTACGTGGAGGGGTGTGCACACGTATTGTTCCACCATGTTAGTGAAATGTAGCCTCCTGCTAACACGTTCCGTATCAGGTGGTGGTGCAGTTAGCTGTGGCGTGTTGACAAAACTTTTCCACATCTCAGCCATGCTAACCCTGCCCTCATAGGAGCTGGCCGTGACACAGCTGCCTTGGTGACCTCTTGCTCCTCCTCTGCCTTCGCCTTGGGCTTCCACTTGTTCCCCTGTGACATTTGGGAATGCTCTCAGTAGCGCGTCTACCAACGTGCGCTTGTACTCGCGCATCTTCCTATCACGCTCCAGTGCAGGAAGTAAGGTGGGCACATTGTCTTTGTACCGTGGATCCAGCAGGGTGGCAACCCAGTAGTCCGCACACGTTAAAATGTGGGTAACTCTGCTGTCGTTGCGCAGGCACTGCAGCGTGTAGTCGCTCATGTGTGCCAGGCTGCCCAGGGGTAAGGACAAGCTGTCCTCTGTGGGAGGCGTATCGTCATCGTCCTGCGTTTCCCCCCAGCCACGCACCCGTGATGGGCCCGGGCTGCGTTGGGTGCCACCCCGCTGTGACCATGCTTCATCCTCATCCTCCTCCACCTCCTCCTCATCCTCGTCCTCCTCATCCTCCAGTAGTGGGCCCTGGCTGGCCACATTTGTACCTGGTCTCTGCTGTTGCAAAAAACCTCCCTCTGAGTCACTTCGAAGAGACTGGCCTGAAAGTGCTAAAAATGACCCCTCTTCCTCCTCCTCCTCCTCCTGGGCCACCTCCTCTTCCATCATCGCCCTAAGTGTTTTCTCAAGGAGACATAGAAGTGGTATTGTAACGCTGATAACGGCGTCATCGCCACTGGCAATGTTGGTGGAGTACTCAAAACAGCACAACAGGGCACACAGGTCTCGCATGGAGGCCCAGTCATTGGTGGTGAAGTGGTGCTGTTCCGTAGTGCGACTGACCCGTGCGTGCTGCAGCTGAAACTCCACTATGGCCTGCTGCTGCTCGCACAGTCTGTCCAGCATGTGCAAGGTGGAGTTCCACCTGGTGGGTACGTCGCATATGAGGCGGTGAGCGGGAAGGCCGAAGTTACGCTGTAGCGCAGACAGACGAGCAGCGGCAGGATGTGAACGCCGGAAGCGCGAACAGACGGCCCGCACTTTATGCAGCAGCTCTGACATGTCGGGGTAGTTGTGAATGAACTTCTGCACCACCAAATTCAGCACATGCGCCAAGGAAGGGATGTGCGTCAATCCGGCTAGTCCCAGAGCTGCAACGAGATTTCGCCCATTATCACACACCACCAGGCCGGGCTTGAGGCTCACCGGCAGCAACCACTCGTCGGTCTGTTGTTCTATACCCCGCCACAACTCCTGTGCGGTGTGGGGCCTGTCCCCCAAACATATGAGTTTCAGAATGGCCTGCTGACGTTTACCCCGGGCTGTGCTGAAGTTGGTGGTGAAGGTGTGTGGCTGACTGGATGAGCAGGTGGAAGAAGAGGAGGAGGAAGCTGAGTAGGAGGAGGTGGCAACAGGAGGCAAAGAATGTTGCCCTGCGATCCTTGGCGGCGGAAAGACGTGCGCCAAACAGCTCTCCGCCTGGGGCCCAGCCGCCACTACATTTACCCAGTGTGCAGTTAGGGAGATATAGCGTCCCTGGCCGTGCTTAATGGTCCACGTATCTGTGGTTAGGTGGACCTTACCACAGATAGCGTTGCGCAGTGCACACTTGATTTTATCAGATACTTGGTTGTGCAGGGAAGGCACGGCTCTCTTGGAGAAGTAGTGCCGGCTGGGAACAACATACTGTGGGACAGCAAGCGACATGAGCTGTTTGAAGCTGTCTGTGTCCACCAGCCTAAATGACAGCATTTCATAGGCCAGTAGTTTAGAAATGCTGGCATTCAGGGCCAGGGATCGAGGGTGGCTAGGTGGGAATTTACGCTTTCTCTCAAATATTTGTGAGATGGAGAGCTGAACGCTGCCGTGTGACATGGTTGAGATGCTTGGTGACGGAGGTGGTGGTGTTGGTGGTACATCCCCTGTTTGCTGGGTGGCAGGTGCCAACGTTCCTCCAGAGGCGGAGGAAGAGGCCGAGGCGGCAGCAGCAGAAGAGGCCGAGGCGGCAGCAGCAGAAGAGACCGAGGCGGCAGCAGCAGAAGAGGTAGCAGGGGGAGCCTGAGTGACTTCCTTGTTTTTAAGGTGTTTACTCTACTGCAGTTCATGCTTTGCATGCAGGTGCCTGGTCATGCATGTTGTGCTAAGGTTCAGTGTATATGGACGATATAGGTCTGTGTATATGGACTGTATTGCTGCTGTGTATATGTATAGTATAGCTGTGTATATGGACGGTATAGCTCTCTTTATATGGACGGTATAGCTCTCTTTATATGGACGGTATAGCTCTGTGTATATGTACGGTAAAACTCTGTGTATATGGACGGTATAGCTCTGTGTATATGGACGGTATAGCTCTGTGTATATGGACGGTATAGCTCTGTGTATATGGACGGTATAGCTCTGTGTATATGGATGGTATAGGGAAAATTCTTACCGGGATTTTACTTTCCTTGAGTCCGAAGGCAGCACAGAATGGGGTTAACCTCGTCGTCATCTTTTCCAGGACCGCCCACCTAGAACATATTAATTAACAATTAATCAATGAATTCATTCTCCTATAAGATGCCCTGTCCCACAGTGCCTCTTTGTGTTTAAAAAATAGACTCCGACTCTGCCCAGGAAGTAGCTGTGGCTCTGGTGGAGTGCGCTCTGATGGGAAATGAAGGAGGTATCGCCTCAAGAGAATAAGCTTCCAGAATAGTAAACTTTATCCATCTTGCGAGGGTATCTTTGGAAGGTGAGAGTCCTCTCCTTGGGCCAGAGAAAAGAACAAATAGGTTTTCACTGCTTCTGAATTCTCTTGTTCTTTGGAGATAGATCACTAATGCTCTTTTTACATCCAAGGTATGGCAGAGATTCTGTTGTTCATTGAGAGGCTCGGGACAGAACACAGGGAGGAATGCTTCTCTGTTTTTGTTTACTGAAGATGGAACCTTGGGCATGAAGAATGGCATTGTGCGAGACAATATTCCATCCGGAAGGAAACGTAAGTATGGAAACTTGGATGATAAGGCTTGGAGTTCCCCCAGTCTTTTTGCATTAGTGATGGCTGTGAGAAAAAGTGCCTTGTAAGAGAGCCACTTGAGGTCAGCTTCTTCCAATGGTTCAAATGGAGAGAGGGTCAGTCTTTTCAGAACCAAGGAAAGATCCCAGACCGGAAACGGATCCCTATGCGTAGGATTAAGTCTTCTGACCGCCTTAAAAAATCTGACGACTAACGGATGATGGAGGTATTTATTCTCAGTCATGGAATTAATAGCGGTCATATGTGATCTTAGGGTATTGGGCTTCAGCCCTTTCTGGAATCCATCTTGAAAAAACTGAAGGATGGAGGAAACATTAATATTTTCATGGCCAGTCTCCGACTGGACAGGCCTATACCTTTAAAACGCTAGAGCTCGGCTGCCAGGCAGAACAGGCACCGAAGCTCAGCAAGAACGCACTTTTAAATTCAAATTTGGCGCCTGTAGATTGACAGATGTTTCCAATTTATAGAGAATGTGTCTACTACAGTGGGATTGTCTTGACTGCTTAGAGAACAGAATCTGTCCAGCTTCTTGTTTTTTGTTGATGCCATCAGATCCCAGGTTGGTGTACCCCATCTGGCTATGATCTGGTGAAAGATGATTGGGTTGAGCTCCCAGTCGGCTTGATTGATCGTCTTCCTGCTCAGATGGTCCGCTCGAGTATTGTAGCAGGTTCTGATATGCGTTGCTTTTAATTCCAGCAGATGTAATTCTGCCCACTTGAATATCTTCTTGCATAGTCTCAGAAGATGAGAGCTTCTTGTTCCACCCTGTTTGTTTAAATAAAATATGGTCGATAGGTTGTCTGACCGGATCAACACGGGTTTCCCTGATACATAGGTTTTGAACCGGTGAAGGGCTAACAGGACTGCTTTCATCTCTTTGAAGTTTGAGGATTGTTTCTTCTCCTTGGAAGACCAGAGACCCTGCACCCATTTGTCCTGGAGGTGAGCCCCCCATCCTCGACCGGAAGCATCTGTGGTGATGATCACTGGTGTAAGAAACCGGAATTTTTTTCCCATAGTCAGATGACTCGTGCGTAACCACCATCTGAGGCTCTGGATAGTAGAGGGTCTCATCCTCATTCTTGCGTCCAATTTGAATTTGTTCCGACACCAGGCATGTAGCATATCTTGTTGCAGATCTCTGCTGTGAATATTCACCCAGGGAACAGCATCTGAGACTGATGTTAGATGTCTGAGCGTCTACATCTCTCTGCGGATCGACGGGAAATGAAGAGACATCAATATTTTTATTTATTTCTTCAGAGTCCCTACTTTCCCAGGGGGGAGATAGAGCTTCATGGCTCTTGTGTCTATTGTGAAGCCCAAGAAGGTCTTGGAGGTAGCTGGGACAATATCCGATTTCTCCCAGTTTACTAGGAATCCCACTGACTGTAGGAGTTCTATAGCTTTCTTTAAATGTAAACGTAGTAGGGCTTTCGATTCGGCTGCAATTAGCCAGTCGTCCAGGTAGGGGAAGATCTGGATCCCTTGGAGGCGAAGTGTTACTGCAATTACAACAGCTATCTTCGTAAAGACTCTTGGGGCTGAACATAGTCCAAATGGCAGGGCTTTGAACTGGTAGTGAAGTGTCACCCCATTCCTCTTGATGGCCACTCTTAAGAATTTTCTCGACTTATTGGGACATGGAGGTATGCGTCCTTTAGGTCTAAAGACGCCATAAACACCTTCCCCCTGAGAACAGCCGTGATGGATCTTATTGTCTCCATTTTGAAGTGAATTTTCTTCATATAACGGTTCAGGTAGCGGAGGTCTATAATCAACCGACTTTTTCCATCTCATTTTGGAATACAGAAAATCCTGGAATATACTCCCGAATTTTTCTGAGAATTTTGAACTTTTTCCAGAACTCCTTTGCCTAGGAACTCGTTTAGCAGTAGAAAGACTTGTGGATTCTCCCCCTTCCTGAGTACAAATCTGTTTCTTGGCAAGTAATCGAGTTTTAGTCGATAACCTCTTCTTATAATCTCTAGGACCCAGATGTCTGAAGTGATGTGACACCAGTTTTCGTAGAAGAGAGATAACCGACCTCCTACTTTCTGTCTTCTGGCGTCAGAACTCAGTCTCTTAGACTTCTCTGAGGAGGTCCAGGCTCTTTGATCAGATCTTCCTCGTCCAGAACGTCCTCTGAAGTTTGATCTTCTTTAATCTTGTCCCCTATAGGGGCAAAAAAAAAAGGTTTTGTCCCTGCGTCTGGGTTGCGGAAAGTTCAAAGCTTTATCTTCCTTGTTAGCCTCCAGCAGTTTATCTAGCTGTGATCCAAACAGCTTCCCAGGTTCAAAGGGGAGGGCACACAGGTTGTTTTTTGAAGAGGAGTCACCAGACCAAATCTTCAGCCAGAGAGATCTACGGATCGAGTTGGCCAATGCCATGTTCTTGGCACATAATCGTATAGTATCAACCGGGAAGTCACAGAGAAATTCTGCTGCCGATTTAAGTGTAGGTAATTGATTGAGAAGTTCTTCTCTTGATACCCCATCTTCAATGTCCCTGCCCAGATGGCTGAGCCACACTCTAAGTGCTCTAGCAACAGGAACGGTTGCCATTGCAGCCTTATTAAGAGAAGCGAGATACGTATGTTGTCTTTTGAGGAGACCATCTGCCTTTTTTTCCAAAGGATCCTTCAACAAAGATGAATCGTCGGAGGGAAAAAATTATCTTTTGGCTAATCTAGCTACAGCCGGGTCCACTTTAGCTGGGGTAACCCAGGAGGATGATTCCACTGGATATGTTTTGTATACACTTCTGAATCTGGATCCTAGATTTATTCTTCCTACCGGATGTTCCCATTCTTTAGACATTACGGCATCCAGGACTGGGTGACGCCTTCTTTTTAGGAAAATAAAAAAGATCCTCTTCATTATGTTTGCTGCATTTTTCCTTATTGCCTTCCATAATATTCTTGACCTCTTTATTCAGCTGATTTGTGTCTGCTTTATCAAATAAAAAATTATCCTCAATAACAGGAGAATCCAAAAATGAGGAGATCTCTCCTTCAGAGCGTGACGATTTCTCAGACGAGGATGGGGAATGCGGTCTCCTTTTGATACCCTTCTTCTTTGCCTTGGATTTTTTAAGGAAGTATTTAAAGAGGGAAACCATCTTGCTCATCGCGTCGGAGGAGGAATCATCAGGGTGAGAACATTGCTCACAGAGCATTGCTGCCTGCTCTTGCGGGAAAATTTTTCCCCTCTGCCGGACGCACTGGACATCTAAATGGGAAAACAGAGCATAAAAGAATTCAAATATGCTGCAGAGTTAAGAAACTTAGGTTCCCATATTATCAAAAAGGTTTGCCTGACAATAGGACAGGCCTATACCTTTAAAACGCTAGAGCTCGGCTGCCAGGCAGAACAGGCACCGAAGCTCAGCAAGACCACACTTTTAAATTCAAATTTGGCACCAGATCGGGATAGAGGCCGCTTCAGATGATGTCAGACGCACTGCGCCTGCGTATGCGTTCCACCATACCGGAAGTGCCGGTGTAGCGTTACATTACCCTACTTCGTGAGATTTCCCTACCTCCTGACTTCCCGTCGCACTGCTAATGACGCGAGGAGGCGTTCCTGAGTTTTGACGATCTGCGCATGCGCAAACCGACAGTTTATGGAAAATCTCAGCGGAGTTCAGCTTCACACCGGGACACTGCACATGTGCCGGCCGTAGTTAGCCGCGCTTGTGCACTGGGCCGCATTATTTCCCTACTTAGGCTCTCTTGCGCATGCGCAGTGTCCTGGTGTAAAGCTGAACTCCGCTGAGATTTTCCATAATGCGCAGATCGTCAAAACTCAGGAACGCCTCCTCACGTCATTAGCAGTGCGACAGGAAGTCAGGAGGTAGGGAAATCTCACGAGGTAGGGTAGTATAACGCTACACCGGCATCGGAGCTCCTTCAGCAGGTATTTGCGGCTCCTCCTGATAAATTCAGTCCCCAATCCAACAGGGCGCTAGCGGGTCAGATATGGAGCCAGGACACACATGGCTATCCCCATATTGAGGCCTCTGCACCATGTCACAACAAGGTATAACGGCCATACGATAGGTGGGCTTCATCCTCAGATGAGGAATAAAATAAACACAAGGAGGCATTGTGGGAGAGGGCATCTTATAGGAGAATGAATTAATTGATTAATTGTTAATTAATATGCTCTAGATGGGCGGTCCTGGTAAAGATGACAACGAGGTTAACCCCATTCTGTGCTGCCGAAGGATGAAACGGGAAAGCTCTGTATATATGGACGGTATAGCTTTGTGTATATGGCCGGTATAGCTTCGTTAATATGGACAGTATAGCTTTGTGCATATGGACGGTATAGCTCTGTGTATATGGAGGGTATAGTACTGTGTATATGGACGATATAGGTCTGTGTATAAGGACGGTATAGCTCTGTGTATATGGACGTTATTGCTCTGTGTATATGCACGGTATAGCTCTGAGTATATTGACGTTATAGTTCGGTGTATATGGACGATATAGGTCTGTGTATATGGACAGTATAGCTCTGTGTATATAGATGGTATATCTCTCTGTGTATGGACGTATTGCTGCTGTGTATATGAACGGTATAGCTCTGTGTATATGGATGATAAAGCTCTGTTTATATGGATGGTATAGCTCTGTGTACAAACCGGATTCCAAAAAAGTTGGGACACTATACAAATCGTGAATAAAAACTGAGAGCAATGATGTGGAGGTGCCAACTTCTAATATTTTATTCAGAATAGAACATAAATCACGGAACAAAAGTTTAAAATGAGAAAATGTACCATTTTAAGGGAAAAATATGTTGAATCAGAATTTCATGGTGTCAACAAATCCCCAAAAAGTTGGGACAAGGCCATTTTCACCACTGTGTGGCATCTCCCCTTCTTCTTACAACACTCAACAGACGTCTGGGGACCGAGGAGACCAGTTTCTCAAGTTTAGAAATAGGAATGCTCTCCCATTCTTGTCTAATACAGGCCTCTAACTGTTCCATCATCTTGGGCCTTCTTTGTTGCACTTTCCTCTTTATGATGCGCCAAATGTTCTCTATAGGTGAAAGATCTGGACTGCAGACTGGCCATTTCAGTACCCGGATCCTTCTTCTATGCAGCCATGATGTTGTGATTGATGCAGAACGTGGTCTGGCATTATCTTGTTGAAAAATGGAGGGTCTTCCCTGAAAGAGATGACGTCTGGATGGGAGCAGATGTTGTTCTAGAACCTGAATATATTTTTCTGCATTGATGGTGCCTTTCCAGACATGCAAGCTGCCCATGCCACACGCACTCATGCAACCCCATACCATCAGAGATGCAGGCTTCTGAACTGAGCGTTGATAACAACTTGGGTTGTCCTTGTCCTCTTTGGTCCGGAGGACATGGCGTCCCAGATTTTCAAAAAGAACTTCGAATCGTGACTCGTCTGACAACAGAACAGTCTTCCATTTTGTCATACTCCATTTTAAATGATCCCTGGCCCAGTGAAAACGCCTGAGCTTGTGGATCTTGCTTAGAAATGGCTTCTTCTTTGCACTGTAGTTTCAGCTGGCAACGGCGGATGGCACGGTGGATTGTGGTCACTGACAATGGTTTCTGGTAGTATTCCTGAGCCCATTCTGTGATTTCCTTTACAGTAGCATTCCTGTTTGTGGTGCAGTGTCGTTTAAGGGCCTTGTCGTTTAAAAGGCCAGTGTCGTTTAAAACCATACATCCAGTATGGTTTTACGGCCTTGACCCTTACGCACAGAGATTGTTCCAGATTCTCTGAATCTTCGGATGATGTTCTGCACAGTTGATGATGATAGATGCAAAGTCTTTGCAATTTTTCGCTGGGTAACACCTTTCTGATATTGCTCCACTATCTTTCTGCGCAACATTGTGGGAATTGGTGATCCTCTACCCATCTTGGCTTCTGAGAGACACTGCCACTCTGAGAAGCTCTTTTTATACCCAATCATGTTGCCAATTGACCTAATTAGTGTTTATTGGTCTTCCAGCTCTTCGTTATGCTCAAATTTACTTTATTCAGCCTCTTATTGCTACTTGTCCCAACTTTTTTGGGATTTGTTGACACCGTGAAAATTTGAATCAACGTATTTTTCCTTTAAAATGATACATTTACTCGGATTAAACGTTTGATCTGTCATCTACGTTCTATTACAAATAAAATATTGACATTTGCCATCTCCACATCATTGCATTCAGTTTTTATTCACAATTTGTTTAGTGTCCCAACTTTTTTGGAATCCGGTTTGTATATTGACGTTATAGCTCGGTGTATATGGACGATATAGGTCCGTGTATATGGACGGTATACCTGTGTATATTGATGGTATAACTCTCTGTGTATATGAACGATATAGCTCTGTGTATATGGATGATAAAGTTTTGCGCATATGGATGGTATAGCTCTGTTAATATGGACGGTAAAGCTCGGTGTATATGTACGGTATAGCTCTGTGTATATGGATGATATGGCTCTGTGTATATGGACGGTATAGCTCTGTATCTATGGATGGTATAGCTCTGTGTATATAGACGGTATGGCTCTGTGTATATAGATGGTATGGCTCTGTGTATATGGACGGTATAGCTCTGTGTATATGGACGGTATAGCTCTATGTCTATGGACTGTAAATCTCTGTGTGCATGGATGATACAGCTCCTTCTATATGGACAGTATTGCTGCTGTGTATATGGACAGTATATCTCTGTGTTCTCGGACGGTATATAGCTCTGTATATATGGATGGTATAGATCTATGTATATGAACGTTATAGCTCTGTGTATATGGACAATATAGCTCTGTGTATATGGACGGTATAGCTCTGTATATATGGACAGTATTGCTGCTGTGTATATGGACGGTATAGCTCTGTGTATATGGACGGTATAGCTGCTGTGTATATGGATGCTATAGCTCTGTGTATATGGACGGTATAGCTCTGTGTATATGGACGGTATAGCTCTGTATATATGGACAGTATTGCTGCTGTGTATATGGACGGTATAGCTCTGTGTATATGGACGGTATAGCTCTGTGTATATGGACGGTATAGATCTGTGTATATGGATGCTATAGCTCTCTGTATATGGATGGTATAGCTCTGTGTATATGGACGGTATAGCTCTGTATATATGGACAGTATTGCTGCTGTGTATATGGACGGTATAGCTCTGTGTATAAGGATGGTATAGCTCTGTGTATATGAACGTTATTGCTGCTGTGTATATGGATGGTATAGCTCTGTGTATATGGACGGTATAGCTCTGTGTATATGGACGTTATTGCTGCTGTGTATATGGATGGTATAGCTCTGTGTATATGGACGGTATAGCTCTGTGTATATGGACGTTATTGCTGCTGTGTATATGGACGGTATTGCTGCTGTGACGGTCACATACACTACACACAGGGGGGAGGATAGTGACCACTGCGCTCCACCCTCACCCCTGGCCCTGCCTACTTGCCTCGCAAGTCCTAATGACATGGGACAACTAGACGGCAGTCCCTAACTTAGGATACGTGCTGGGAAGACAGACAAGACAAATAACGGATCGTGAACAGACCGGGTCAATGCCTAGAGAGCTACGCAGTACTAAGGAATGAGCAGAGAATAGTCAGGAAAAGCTGAGGTCAAATACCAGGATAGAAACGAAGTACAACAGGAGACCGCAAAGAATCGTCAGGTGGAAGCCGGGGTCAGGATACCAGGAGAGATGCGCAGTACAGGAGGAGCAGGCAAAGGATCGTCAGGGAACAGGATCAGGTAGTATTTAGTAGTCCAACAAAATGCCAGGAACCTAGAATTAACAGGCAACCTGTGGCTAGCAGGCTGCCTGTATTTATAGTGGAAAGTGAGGGTCATGTGCCAGCGTCACATGACCGACAGACCGACCAGTCGAGCACCGAGTGATCATCTCGGTGCTCAAGGCAGACCTAGGAGCAGGGAGCCTCCCAGCTAGCAAAGCCGCCCTGGGAACAAGGTCAAACACAGATCCTTGCTCCCAAAGCTAAGCAGCAGGTCGCGGCTGATGGGAGACCGAGTGCGCCTTCGGCACCCTGTTACAGTATCCCCCTTTTACGAGGGGCCACTGGATTCAAGACTTCAGGCGATGGCCTTTCAGGGTGTTCTAAATGAAATTTTCTAACAGGTCTAGGAGCATGAACCTCCCTGGCAGGTACCCAAGATCTCTCTTCAGGTCCATACCCCTTCCAGTGAATCAGATACTGTAAGGAATTACGCACTCTCCTGACATCCACTTTCTTAGACACCACATACTCGACATTATCACTAACAAGAACCGGCGGAGACGAGGCTTTCAACGGTACAACAGGTTCAAAATACTTTTTAAGTAGAGATTTATGAAATACATTATGAATGTGGAACGACTCGGGCAGCTCCAACTTAAACGATACCGGATTAATCACCTCCGTGATCTTATACGGTCCAATAAAATGAGGAGCAAATTTTCTAGAAGCTACCTTGAGAGATACTTTATTTCCAACCTGAAAGTTTACCCCTTTGGAACGTCTCCTATCGGCCTTGAGTTTTTGAGAACTTTGAGCTTTTTTTTAGGTTTAATTGAACCCGGGCCCAAACTGTGCACAGTTTGGAGGAGAGTTTATCCGCTTCAGGGATAGAGGAGGAGACGGACGACCCAGAATGAAAATGAGGATGAAAACCATGGTTACAAAAGAAAGGGGAGACCCCAGCAGAAGAATTAACATGGTTATTCAAAGCAAATTCAGTCAACGGAAGGTATTTAACCCATAATTGCTGGTCATCAGCAACATACGACCTCAGGAATTGTTCCACAGACTGATTAAGGCGTTCAGTCTGCCCATTACTCTCAGGGTGGTAGGCGGAGGAAAAAGACAACGAAATCTGACATCTTTGACAGAAAGCCCTCCAAAATTTGGACACAAACTGCACACCCCTGTCAGATACAATATTTTCCGGGATACCATGTAACCGTACAATTTCTTTCACAAAAATAGACGCCAGGGTTTTGGCATTCGGGAGTTTAGACAGAGGAATGAAGTGAACCATCTTGCTAAACCTATCGACCACTACCCAAACAACAGTCTTACCCTCTGCCGGCGGCAGGTCAGTAATAAAGTCCATCGAAATATGGGACCAGGGTCTACTAGGAATGGGTAGGGGTCGTAGGTTACCAGCAGGGTGAGTCCTAGGTGTCTTAGGCCTAGCACAAACCTCACAGGCTGATACGTAGGACTTGATATCCCTAAATAGAGTGGGCCACCAATAAAATCTAGAAACCAGCTCTCTAGTGCCCTCAAAACCAAAATGTGCACAAAAGGCAGAATCATGACACTCACCCAACAGCTGGAGACAAAATTGTATGGGGACAAACAACTTATCTTTTGGGGTGGTTGCCAGTGCCAGATGTTGTTCAGCCTTAATGAGAGCCAATATATTTTGGGTTAAGGCTGCTACGAAGATATTTGCTGGTAGGATGGATTCAGGCGGTGCCTCTGTAGGCTGAAAAGCATGGAAGCTCCGATATAATGCATCAGCCTTCACATTTTTACTTCCTGGCCTGAAAGCAATGGAGAATTCAAAACGAGTAAAAAACAGTGCCCATCTAGCCTGACAAGGATTCAACCTCTTAGCAGATTCAAGAAACATAAGGTTCTTATGGTCAGTGACAACAGTTACACAATGCCTTGCCCTTTCCAGAAAATGCCTCCACTCCTCAAATGCCCACTTAATGGCCAGCAACTCCCGATTCCCTATGTCGTAGTTTCTCTCGGTGGAAGAAAATTTTCTGGAAAAGAATGCACACGGTCTCAGGTTAGTTAGACTAGCAGGACCTTGTGAAAGGACTGCTCCTGCGCCGTCCTCAGACGCATCCACCTCCACAATAAAAGGTCTCTCCTGATCTGGCTGGATCAGAATGGGAGCGCTACTGAATGCCTTTTTTAGTGTTTCAAATGAAGTAATGGCATCAGTAGACCAGTTCTCCAAATCCGCCCCTTTCTTAGTAAGGTCGGTCAACGGTTTAGCAATTACTGAAAAATTCTTAATAAATTTACCGTAGTAATTGGCAAAACCTAAGAACCGTTGTAAGGCCTTTAAGGATGAAGGCCTTACCCATTCCTTAATAGCTAGTACCTTACCAGGATCCATCTTGAAGGCGTGAGGGGTCAGGACATGCCCTAGAAACAGTATCTCCTGTACACCAAAGACACATTTCTCTTTTTTAGCGGACAACTGATTCTCCCTCAACACCTCTAATACTTGTCTAACATGAGACACATGAGATTTGAAATCAGGAGAAAATATCAAAATGTCGTCAAGATAGACAATGACAAATTTACCTAAAAACTCTCTAAGAATATCATTCATAAAGTTTTGGAACACAGCTGGGGCATTGCTGAGTCCAAAAGGCATAACCTGATATTCAAAGTGTCCTGCCGGAGTATTGAACGCCGTCTTCCATTCGTCTCCCTCCTTGATTCGGATTAGATTATATGCCCCTTTCAGGTCAATCTTAGAAAACCAGGTTGCCCCCAGAACCTGGTTAAATAAATCCGGAATCAATGGGAGAGAGTATCTATTCTGGATAGTGATCTTATTCAATTTCCGGTAATCGATACAAGGCCTAAGACCACCATCCTTCTTCTTAACGAAGAAAAACCCCTGCTCCCATAGGAGAGACAGAAGGTCTAATGTGCCCCTTACCGAGGCTTTCCTTAATATAATCCTCCATGGCCTTGCGTTCAGGCTTAGAGAGATTATAAATACGCCCCTTAGGAAACCTGGCACCTTCTACTAACTCTATGGCGCAATCATAAGGTCTATGGGGTGGTAGAACCTCCGGGGTAGGTGATGAGAACACATCAGAATATTCCCTAATGACCGTGGGTAATATATCAGATTCTACTGAGACCCCAGCTTGTACCACAGACAAGCACGAGTCACACTTAGGTCCCCATTTCACCAACTCCCCCCTGGACCAATCAATAGTGGGGTTGTGTAATCGGAGCCAAGGCAACCCTAGTACCACCTCGACCGGTAAGTTCTCCAGGACTAAGAGGGAACATTTCTCAGAGTGGCACACCCCCACGGTTAAAGAAATCTCTGAGGTACATGACCTCACCATACCACCTACCAGGGGAGTGGCGTCAATAGCCATGACATGGATAGGTGTAGGAAGAGAAAAAATTGGAATACCCAGTCTAATGGCGTACTCAGAGTCAATAAAGCTGGCCGCTGAACCAGAGTCAATAAAGGCCTTACCCGGCCATTTATGAACCCCCAGAGATATTGTTATAGGTACCAAAAGCTTAAATTTTTTAATATCAGGGTGTACCTGGTCTTTAGGTTGCCTTGCCTTGGGAGACTTAACGGAGAGGGCCTTCTTAGGACACTGATTGATCCAATGGTCAGGATCTCCGCAGTAAAAACACACTCCACGTCTGCGGCGCAGATTCCCTTGAGTCATGCCGACCTGCATGGGTTCTTCGGTAGAGACCTCAGCGTTGTTTCTGGGATAGACCTCAGGCTGAACCACCACCTGAGGAGAGAACTGTCGTTCCTGTCGTCTCTCTCTAACCCTCGGTCAAGTCGGACTACAAGGGTCATCATCTCCTCTAGAGTCTCTGGAAGCTGATAACTCACTAGAAGATCCTTTAAGTTATCAGACAGACCTGACCTGAACTGACTCTTAAGTGCTGGTTCATTCCATCCTGAGGGAACACACCACCTTCTGAATTGGGTGCAATACTCCTCCGCAGGTAGATTGCCCTGAACCAGAACCTTTAGAGCAGTCTCGGCTACCAGTGTCCTGTCTGGTTCATCATACAGGGTACCCAGGGCCTGAAAAAAAACCTCCACTGATCAGCAGGTAAAGAAAATGCCCAGTCCTGGGGATCACCCTGTAACCGGGAAATGACAATGCCCACGCGTTGACTCTCGGGGCCAGAGGATACGGGGCGCAAACGGAAAAAAAGTTTACAAT
The DNA here is from genome assembly GCF_014858855.1 of Bufo gargarizans. NCBI lineage: Eukaryota > Metazoa > Chordata > Amphibia > Anura > Bufonidae > Bufo > Bufo gargarizans. The sequence goes on along the minus strand of NC_058080.1, from coordinate 30,823,104 downwards.
TTACTTTAAAGGAAAGAAACTTCTTCCAATCTCCAGACTTCTTCCAATCTCCAGAAGCTTAATCTGGGGCTCTAAATGCGGACTGGAGGCCTGAGGGATGGAAGTACCTTGTCCTAGCTCAAAAGAACAGAGTTTCTCCCCTAGCTCCTGCACCATCTGCGTCAGGTTAGAGACATGGTCAGTCAGGGTCACCAGAGGATTCATGATACAGTGGTTAGGTTATGGCCTGTTAATCTGTGACGGTCACGTACACTACACACAGGGGGGAGGATAGTGACCACTGCGCTCCACCCTCACCCCTGGCCCTGCCTACTTGCCTCGCAAGTCCTAATGACAGGGGACAACTAGACGGCAGTCCCTAACTTAGGATACGTGCTGGGAAGACAGACAAGACAAATAACGGAACGTGAACAGACCGGGTCAATACCTAGAGAGCTACGCAGTACTAAGGAATGAGCAGAGAATAGTCAGGAAAAGCCGAGGTCAAATACCAGGATAAGAAACTAAGTACAACAGGAGTCCGCAAAGAATCGTCAGGTGGAAGCCGGGGTCAGGATACCAGGAGAGATGCGCAGTACAGGAGGAGCAGGCAAAGGATCGTCAGGGAACAGGATCAGGTAGTATTCAGTAGTCCAACAAAATGCCAGGAACCTAGAATTAACAGGCAACCTGTGGCCAGCAGGCTGCCTGTATTTATAGTGGGGAGTGAGGGTCATGTGACGTGGCCAGCGTCACATGACCGACAGACCGACCAGTCGAGCACCGAGTGATCAGCTCGGCACTCAAGGCAGACCTAGGAGCAGGGAGCCTCCAAGCTAGCAAAACCGCCCTGGGAACGAGGTCAAAGACAGATCCTTGCTCCCAAAGCTAAGCAGCAGGTCTGCGGTTGATGGGAGACCAAGTGCGCCTTCGGCACCCTGTTACAGCTGCTGTGTATATAGACGGTATTGCTGCTGTGTATATGGATGGTATTGCTGCTGTGTATATGGACGGTATTGCTGCTGTGTATATGGATGGTATAGCTCTGTGTATATGGACTGTATTGCTGCTGTGTATATGGATGGTATTGCTGCTGTGTATATGGACGGTATTGCTGCTGTGTATATGGATGGTATAGCTCTGTGTATATGGATGGTATTGCTGCTGTGTATATGGATGGTATAGCTCTGTGTATATGGACGTTAAGCTCTGTGTATATGGACGGTATAGCTCTGTGTATATGGATGGTTTAGCTCTATGTCTATGAATGGTATTGCTGCTGTGTATATGGACAGTATAACTTGGTGCATATGGACAGTAAAGCTCTGTGCATATGGACGGTAAAGCTCTGTGTATATGGACGGTATAGCTCTGTGTATATGGATGATATAGCTCTGTGTATATGGATGGTATAGCTTTGTGTATATGTGCGATATAGCTCTGTGTATATGGACGGTATAGCTTTGTGTATATGGACGGTATAGCTCTGTGTATATGGACGGTATAGCTCTGTGTATATGGACGGTATAGCTCTGTGTAATTAACTTTCTTTCTTTACATTTGCTTTAATGGACCTTCTCTGGACAGAGGACTTTCATGTGTTTAATATATTAGGAAATATTAACTTATAAAAATCCCCTTAAACTGCAGGAAAGTCTCTTATTCCACAGATTCATCACCGGTCACGTTTCACATTCAGCCCGAGGGTCAATGGGCTTCTCACTGATTTCATCCTTTGGACTCAGGAAGTGAAAAGTCTTTCTCCATGAATTTCTCTCATGTTACAGACGGGTTAAGAGACAATTCAGGGACCGATTCCCAGCACAAATAAAGTTCGCAAGATGTAAATAACTAAAAGTTTCTCCTTGTTCTCTGGAGTCGCATTTCAGTGACAATCCGGTTCTTCCCTGTAATTATGATTCTGAATGAGCGCATATGGCGAGGTGTGAGGAGGGGCCGCTCCTCTGCTTGATTTTTACTATGAGCTTTGGTTCACTTTCCGTCCTGTGTAATTATGTCTCCAGGTAACTGACTCCTGGATGTATTACAGATTTATCCATGTAGTGAGGGGGAAGGGGGGGGGGGGGCGAGAGCAGCGAGCGCAGCTCCGACCTGTCATCTGTGATACTGAGTGACATCTAACACATTGTGTAGTATAAGAAATCATATATCAAAATACAGTGCATAACATCCTCATAGACCTGGACCTTATAGTGTATAATAAAATGTATAATATAATTAATCATAGATCTGAACCCTATAGATTATAATACAATATAGAATATAATCAATCATAGATCTGAACCCTATAGATTATAATACAATGTATAATATAATAAATAATAGATCTGATTCATATAGATTATAATAAAATATAGAATATAATTAATCATAGATTTGAATCTTATAGATTACAATAAAATGTATAATATAATAAATCATAGATCTATGTATAAAATAATAAACCGATAGTTCTGGACTAATGTTGAGCGAATCAAAGCATTTGAAGTGAATTTGATCCGAAGTTTAGGAAATTTTTTATTTGCAACAAAGCCAAATTCCTTCTCCCTTCGCGTTAATGAATTAGATTTTTTTTCCAAAATGTTTGCTGCACGTGTTACAAAGTGAAAGTAAGAAGCCGTGAACACAATATGACCCATGATGCAGTGCAGCTGTCACGGTGCGGTTCACTGTGACAGTTGTGTCCTTGTCAGCTGGCTGCAGGCTCTCTCGTGTACTGGCTGCAGGCTCTCTCGTGTACTGGCTGCAGGCTCTCTCGTGTACTGGCTGCAGGCTCTCTCGTGTACTGGCTGCAGGCGCTCTCGTGTACTGGCTGCAGGCTCTCTCGTGTACTGGCTGCAGGGTCTCTCGTGTACTGGCTGCAAGCTCTCTCGTGTACTGGCTTCAGGCTGACCCCTGTGTATGCTGGTTGCTTGGGGCTGCATGCTGGCCTCAGTGGTGTGTGTGAACTGTGGCCTGTGTTTGTGGCTTCCATGTCTGCATCTTTGTGGTTCCTGTCACCGGTGCCGTGCAGGTTGGCTGCATGCGCTTTGTGTACTTGCAGCGACCAGGAAGGAAGTTTGCACGGCCTACTCGGGGGTTTCTGAAAGTACATATTTGTCGTGACGTCAGTTGCATTGAAGCAACAAGGGCACAGGGCCCCTTTTTAGTGATGTAATAGATGGTGGTACCCAGATGTAGGAATGCCAGAGTGGTGTAGGGTAGCCTAAATAGTGTTTCACATGTGACAGTGCTCCTACCTGGATACGCTGGTACCCCAGGCGTGGCCCCCCCAGAAGCGCAGGAAAAGGGAGTAGTAGTAGTAGGGGATGAAAAATAAATTGAGTCTAGACTTACTGATAAAGTTTAAAACATCTTTACTTGAATAAACATTTCCTCAAACAGTTTACAGACTTTGTCTTGGTTTCCAGCAGGCTTTGGCATTAACGGTGGCAGGCAGACTCCTCTCTGCTACATCTGTTGCTCTCTGGCACTGCTATGCTAACAAGCTGGCTATGAAACTCAGGTTCTTCTTTATTCTGCACTTGGATTTCTGTCGTCTGTCTCTAGATTAGGCCAGGGAACTTTCCTTCTAGCTCCTGAGGCTCTTTGCTTTGGCCTCCAGATCCAGCTGAGCTGAAAGTGCTCAAGCTGTCCCACACAGGGCTCGTCCAGCAGAGACGGACTCCTTCTTACTTCCCCAAGCAGGGGGTAAGCTAGACTCTCTTCTAACTAACAAATTCCTCCCTAGAGGGAGAGAAGAGAATGGAAAGAAGGTTCCATCCTCTGCAAGTGTAGCTCTGCCATGCTTGCCGCCATCTGCTGGTGAACCAGGCATATTACACAAAAACATACAGTATACAGTTTCAATAAAAAAGATAAGCACAGTATGACGGTCCTGCAATAAATACATATGATGACATGAGGCTAACCATAGGAGACAGTAGCAGGGTGCAAAGGAAGTAACACCCTCGGCTTGTGCTTAGGATATATATATATATATATATATATATATTTATGCTCTAAGGGTCCCAGGGAAAATGTATGTGCTGCATGAAAATACACATACACAGACAGACTGGCTCCTATGGGTTCTCGAATCACTACGGTTTTCCCTCTTGCAGCAAACCAATAACCAAAATACACTGCACTAAGCGCTCAATACTCCACGACGGGTGGCCTCATCCTGTATTCCCTTCCTAGCACCAAGGCCTTAAAATGATTTACGCTTTATCACCTTGATGGCTGACTAGGTAGCTACACACATTTCCTCTAGGCTTGGCTAAGCACAAGACCTAGGGCTACAAATAACCTTGGCTAAGCACAAGACCTAGGGCTACAAATAACCTTGGCTAAGCACAAGACCTAGGGCTACAAATAACCTTGGCTAAGCGCAAGACCTAGGGCTATAAATAACCTTGGCTAAGCACAAGACCTGGGGCTACAAATAACCTTGGCTAAGCACAAGACCTAGGGCTACAAATAACCTTGGCTAAGCACAAGACCTAGGGCTACAAATAACCTTGGCTAAGTACAAGACCTAGGGCTACAAATAACCTTGGCTAAGCACAAGACCTAGGGCTATAAATAACCTTGGCTAAGCACAAGACCTAGGGCTACAAATAACCTTGGCTAAGTACAAGACCTAGGGCTACAAATAACCTTGGCTAAGCACAAGACCTAGGGCTATAAATAACCTTGGCTAAGCACAAGACCTAGGGCTATAAATAACCTTGGCTAAGCACAAGACCTAGGGCTATAAATAACCTTGGCTAAGCACAAGACCTAGGGCTACAAATAACCTTGGCTAAGCACAAGACCTAGGGCTACAAATAACCTTGGCTAAGCACAAGACCTGGGGCTATAAATAACCTTGGCTAAGCACAAGACCTAGGGCTATAAATAACCTTGGCTAAGCGCAAGACCTAGGGCTATAAATAACCTTGGCTAAGCACAAGACCTGGGGCTACAAATAACCTTGGCTAAGCACAAGACCTAGGGCTACAAATAACCTTGGCTAAGCACAAGACCTGGGGCTATAAATAACCTTGGCTAAGCACAAGACCTAGGGCTATAAATAACCTTGGCTAAGCACAAGACCTAGGGCTACAAATAACCTTGGCTAAGCACAAGACCTAGGGCTACAAATAAACTTGGCTAAGCACAGGACCTAGGGCTATAAATAACTTTGGCTAAGCACAAGACCTAGGGCTACAAATAACCTTGGCTAAGCACAAGATCTAGGGCTATAAATAACCTTGGCTAAGCACAAGACCTAGGGCTATAAATAACCTTGGCTAAGCACAAGACCTGAGGCTATAAATAACATTGGCTAAGCACAAGGCCTAGGGCTACAAATAACCTTGGCTAAGCACAAGACCTAGGGCTACAAATAACCTTGGCTAAGCACAAGACCTAGGGCTACAAATAACCTTGGCTAAGCACAAGACCTAGGGATATAAATAACCTTGGCTAAGCACAAGACCTAGGGCTACAAATAACCTTGGCTGAGCACAAGACCTAGGGCTATAAATAACCTTGGCTAAGCACAAGACCTAGGGCTATAAATAACCTTGGCTAAGCACAAGGCCTAGGGCTACAAATAACCTTGGCTAAGTACAAGACCTGCAAACATATAACAATTAGGAGGATGACTCTGAGCTCTCTAATCTCTCCAGACACGTATTAGCAGCGGTTTACCCTTGACGATGACAGATCTGCTTGTGACTTACCAGTTGGTTCCCCCTGTGTAGCAATACAACACCTAATACAAGGTCACATAAGAACCATTAGTATTTACTGTCCTCAGAGGCTGTCCACAGTGAGCAATAGCGATGTTAGAGCTGCTTGTGACGTAAATTAACGTCCTCAGAGTCAGTCCATATAAGCGAAGAAGTAAGGACGCTCACTATCTGGCTAACAATGTAAAGTGCGGAGTCCATATAAAAATGCATATAATCACATTGAGGTACCTGTAAAAAGAACACACACAATGGACACAATATTTTAGAACTTTGCTCAACCTGCAAAAGATTAGTGCAAACATAGTGCAAATAGATGAGGCAAATCTACACTGCAATTAAATAGAATAGTGCAATAGAATAGTGCAATAAATTCACATTAAAATCTCTTCTTTTTTGTTGGTGGATGAAATGCACCAAACTGGAAGCAAATAGTGCAAACAGTTCCTTTGTAATCCATTGGAAACAAGGTAATGTCATCAAGTGTAATCCAAATGAGGTGATGAAGTCATTTTTAATCCACATAAGGCAATAGTTGTAATCCACATGAGATAGCAAAGTCATTTGTAATCCACACGGGTATAGGAATAGTAGCACAGGTCATGAGAACCTTTTTGCAAAGGGGCTCCCAAATAACCTGAAAAGGGGGAAAAAAGGGAATGGGCGCTGTTAAGCACAACTTGGAGGTAGCGGTTGATAGTTGCAGAGAGTCCTAACTAGCATGGCCATCCGGGTGAGGGCTAAAAATAAGGGGGCCACCTGAAACATAAAACAATGCCTACAGGCCCTCACCCTTCAGGTGCAGTTCACAGTGTGGCTCCCAGAAGTCACTTTCCTTTTTCTTTAAAGAGAGCTGTTGAAGATGAGCTCTTCAGAGGAAGGACTTCAGATCCTCCTCGCTGCTTGAGATAGAGAAGCTCATCAGTGGCAGGTCCTGCCTTTTGTAATCCATCTTGGTTTGGGTGGTGGAGCGCCTTTGACCTCTTGTGGCTGAACACAGTACTGACCGGGTTGTCACACTCCTCATGGCAGCCGCAACCCTCTGCTTGAGGGGTCCAGAATCTCCTGCCAGGCCTAATGGGTCCAGAATCTCCAGCTGCATAGGGGCCGGTAAATAGTCCTCCTCTCTAAGTGAGGAGTCTTGACCTATTCTTATCATGGCCGCCTCCATTTTTCAAGGCAGTTGATACGTTACTACTATCGGGCCTATAGTAACAGTGGTAGTGGACATGCATCCTTGGTGCTGGAGGGGTGTTAGCGGCTCTGGCTGGGGTCACTCTTGGAAACGGAGCGAGCCATCTTCTGACTCCTGTAAACACACTCGGGGTGTAGCAGTTGGGTTATCCGGCCATACCTGAGTGTGTGTGTGTATGTCCGCTAAAGGAATCCGCACCGTCACATTTACAATCACACAGGTACATCAGGTGTCTGGGAAGGTCTTAGATCGGGTCTAAGCTCTCTAGGACGTACAGTTCCTGAGATATTAACAAAAAATGTCCTGCATTAGCCAATAAAATAGAACCAAAAAAGAAGGCCTCACTATAAAGCCATAAATTAGGGCAAACGAATTTTGATCAATTGATGACATAATAAAGTATCTATATTTCTAATTACATTGGGCATTCTATGGTTGTTTTTTTAGCAACACTTTTAGGTTTACATTAGCCAAAAAAAGCCTGCAAGTCTTTCACTTATATCCCAATTGCCATACCCATGGTCACATGTCCCTTATCAGCCAACCGTTCAAAAAAATCAATTTAATAAATGGACCCCAGATTGGGGACGTCACATAACAGGGATTAAACTGATGAGAATAGTACTACAGAAAATACCACTCATATCTGGTGTGACAGTAAATTGCACGGCGCAGACGCAGTGACCGTGGTGTGGATTCAAGCAAGGAGGAGGGAGCCAGCGTTTTTTTCTAACCATCTCCCCGTTCGAAAAATCAATTCAATTCACCTTTCGGGGACCCTTGGTGTTGTACGTGGCTGGGTGGAGGAAGAAACCTTCAATGACATCAACGGGACATGGCTAGCTTGGTATCCAACCTTGTGCAAATGGGAAGTTTGCGGTTGGGCAAATGGGCAAATGTTTGCGGTTGTTTGCGGTGCATTAAAAGGGGAGTTTGGTCTGTCAATGTCTGTGAAGCGGGCGTAACCCTTACACTACCTGATCGATACAACATCATACCTGATCGTATACACAGACTGGATGTTTTAAACCACGTTGTTCAAAAAAATTTAAGATTTTTTTTGTGGTTTATGCCCTTTATGGATTAAAATCCAACTCTGCGTCAACTATGTAATTTTCCATGGGAGTTTTGCCATGGATCCCCCTCCGGCAATCCACAGTCCAGGTGTTAGTCCCCTTGAAACAACTTTTCCATCACTATTGTGGCCAGAAAGAGTCCCTGTGGGTTTTAAAATTCGCCTGCCTAATGAAGTCAAAGGCGGTCCGCCTGGTTCGCCCGTTCGCGAACATTTGTAGAAATTTGCGTTCGCCGTTCGCAAACGGAAAATTTTATGTTTGCGACATCTCTAGAGACCATGATGCTAGCCATCAGACTAGATAAATGGATCAGAGAGAGACAGCGGGAGCATTTGTTTTCTCCTCATACCCTTCTTCAACCCTCCTGAACCCAGAATAAAAGCCCACTCGGACGAGGCCATGCAACTCGGGATGACGCGAAGAGAACTACGTCGTCGTCGCGGCTCTTGTTTTTATTGTGGGGATCCCGAACATTGGATCCGTCAGTGTCCTAAAGCTCCGCCTTGTCGAAAATCATCCAAGTCTGAGGTATTCAAGGACAAGGTACTCCAAGAAGTGGTAAGAAGTAAACTATTGCTGCCGGTTTCTATTGCCTTTGGGGTCTTAAAGGGGTCAGGAAATGCCTTTGTGAATTCAGGGTCAGCTTTTAGTTTTATTGATTACAAATTTGTTGATCAGATGGGAATTCCTATATTAGAATGACCCACCCCGATCCAGGTTGTCGCCATGATTTTACTCCCCTGCTAGAGGGCACAGTAAAACTCTGTACTCCGGAGGTTACCCTATCTGTAGGGATTTGCCACTCTGAGAAATGTTCCTTCTTTGTTTTAGAGAATCTTCCAGTTCAGGTAGTCCTTGGTATGCCCTGGCTTCAGCAACACAATCTGGTGATTAACTGGAGTTTGGGCAAGTTAGAGAGATGGGGGCTTAACTGTGTTGTAGAAAAATTTATAGTTGTAATCAGCTCGCATCAAAGTTTGTGTAAGGAAAAAGGTAAATCCATCCTCCATCAGCCGCAGTTAGAGAAAGACCCAGGTGCTACCATCTTGATTGCATTCTTGCTGAGCACTCCTTCTCCTTGCCCAGTCTGCCTTTATTTACTAACCAAAGGTGTAAAAGGGGCTGGCCCAAGACAAGGATACAGGAAGTGATGACATAGGAAGACAAGACACCATCATTTAGAATAACATAGCCAGCTAACAAACACATGTATACAATAATCTACCATTACCACTGAGAGACATGATGACAATACACAATATATTAAATACACATCCTAATAAAATTTCCACAACAGTCCCTCCTCTTTGTCATATGCTCCCCAGTGTCCCTTGACGAATCTCGATCTTCTTCTTTGAAAAAAACTGTCTTGTCTACGAAAAGTCCTGAATCCATAAAACAAAACAGATGATGGAAAACAGAAAGTCAATTTTGACACGTAGACTAGGAGATTATTTTCTTCGAGAGCTGACTCAGGAAGTGGTGTTTCGCGCTGGTCGGCGGCTGGTTTGGAATCCTCTGCATCTGGTCCATGGTCTGGTCTTCAGGGAGTCTTGTCTGTTCGGGCTTCGGTATATCAGTCGATTAGACATCAGGAACATCTCACTCCGGCGTATAGAAGGAATGGAAACAAAAAACATAAGTATATGTCCTATTTCCTTTCGCCCGGATCCAATGGAAAACCAGTGAGCCCCAAGACCTCCCAAAGCTTTAAAAAGGATTCTGACTCTCACTTCTCATAGCTCCGCCCCTGTCCTGCTCCTGTCAGTATGGGCCTGACCCTTGTCAATGGTGTCTGCTAGCCAGGCATAACCATATACCTTCCTCACAACTGGAGGATCCCAAATCTACGGGTCGCCTAGCTGCCCAGACACCCATACAGGATTAACAAGCGAAGAGCAGGAGCCAGAGCTAATATTAATATTGTCTATCAACAAATGCTTCCTTGTAACAAATAAACAAAAGTGATACTCTGCATTCTTTGACTTAGTTGAGCAGCTTCTTGCAGTGACCGGTGTGGATCCTTCCTCGTCCCTCGAACTTCAGAGAGGTTGGCGTCATCAGCAGCACCTGGAATGGCCCAAGATATCTCGGCTTTAGTCCCGTCCTCGGATGTTTCTTTAGCACGACCCAATCACCTGGTTGACTAGAATGAACGCTGGTTATTAAGTCTGGGTTGGGGAGCAACTCCCGAACCCGGTGGTGGACATCGGGTGATAACCCATGGGGCTGCCTGGAGGGATACCTGATGGAATAAAAGGGTTACAGCGGAACATTCAGGCCATGGATCGGCCGTGATTTTGCAAAAATCTGCCCCAAGTACCAGCAAAGAAAAGGCAGTTGTGATGGTTTAGAAATTGATTCTTTCCCCCTTCTCATCGTCCTTAAAACCAGGACGAAGAGAAGCTGGTTTAAACATGGTGCATCGTCTCAAGGTTAGATGAGATGGAGAGATGATGGAGGGATGAGAGATAGAGAAAGAGAAAGAGAAAAGCGCTTCTCTTGGACTCTGCAGTCTTAGTGGGACGGGAGTACATGACAGTGTTAGTTCGCACTGTCTGGGACTTTTGAATGTCCTGTTGCTGGAGATCGATGGATTCGTGCAGCCACAGTTCTGCTTTCTGGAGGGAACCATGGCTTTGGAGTCTAGTGGGGAATTTACAGACAAACTTTTTCCCAATCCAGACCTCAAAGGTCCCTTCTTTGGGGATGGTCCACTCTGAACCTACAGTCCCTTGGTGCCAATCTTTGAGGGGCTTAACAACTCCTCCTCCATAGATGGATTTCATGTACTGCTTGGCTTTCCTATAGTCAGAAGTGGTACCCTTCTGACCCCTAAATTTTCCTAAACCCATGCTCGAGCATAAATTTTCCCGTGACCTACGCAAGGAATTTTCCCGCGACCTACGCAAGGAATTGTCCCGCGACCTACGCCGGACGGCTGTTAATCCCCTTTGTTCGCTTCTGAGTTGCCCTAGGGTTTCTGGCACCGACACACGGACCCCGTTCACCCTAGTTAGACCTCAGGAAAAGGAGTAATCAGTGTGAGGAAAAGGGCTCACACGGCGGCCCTCTGAGTCTCCTAATGAGATATACCAGTCTCGGTTTTGGCTCTGAATAGTGACCTGACCACAGGATAGGACTTCCAATTGACCTGGAGTGGAAAAGGGGGTGCACAGAGAACACACAGTACCTTCTGTGGGGACGTGGGATGCACAGAGACCACACAGTACCTTCTGTGGGGACGGGGGATGCACAGAGACCACACAGTACCTTCTGTGGGGATGAGGGATGCACAGAGAACAAACACACAGTACTCCTGTGGGGAATGGGGTTACTCACACAGCTATTGGTATGCCCAGGTGATATATATCACCTTGTCTCCTTAAAAAAAATGCTCAACAACTCACTTTCCTTTGCCGATATGATTCTATATAGTCAAGCTGAACAGCACACCAAGCCCTTTTTGCAGTGACTGATCAAAAACCTCTCGCTTAGCAGCAACCCCTGAATTCAGACAGTAGTTCCCACACAATATCATGAGACCCCCAGTACTCCTAACCAAATCTACAGAGAAGAGAGAGGGAAAGAAAGAGAAAAAGAAAGAAAAAGAGAAAAGCACCAAATTATGACAAAGGAAAAAATTCATAATAGACAAAAAAATAAAAATGGGTAGGTAAATACGGAAAAACTGAAAGAAAATTCAATAAAAACCTAAAAAATAAAAATTAATTAGTAAAAGAAGAAAAATGTAAATGTATAAATGTAAATGTAAATTCATCAAAGAAATACCCAAACAAAAATGGACAAAAATAACTGAAAAATAAAAAGGAAAAAACACTTGATTACATACAATTTTAACTTAAAACTCAAAACTCAGATACAAAAACTAAAACCTTAGGAACACATACAATTGTATAGGACTGAATTAACAAATCAATGTCCTGGAGGGTTCCCCTGAAACCGTACAAGAGAAATTCTACCTACCCAGTCATTGAAATGTTAATTTGCCCAGCCCCAAACAGCTTCAGATTCATTTGACCAGAGAAGCAGGATTTAACATCACAAGGTCCCAAAACCGGTTTCTTTCAAATTTTAACCGTTCATATTGTGATTTAAAATCCGCTTCATTGATCCATGACCTTGGCTGTCCCTGGGTTTTCTGCCTTTGCAAAGAAGCATGTCTGGGACCATTACCCCACCTTGCTGAATAAACCACTTCACTTCTAGGTGGGGTTCTGGGGTACTTAACATACCTGTGTCTGTTGCCATTGGAAACGTTACAAAATCGTGCAATGCCCCCGTATTCCCTGCATGCAAAACAAAGAATAGCTTGCCTCCTTGCACAATAACTTGCACATGGCGATTTGACTTGGCATACAACATTAACCATCCTAGCATGAGTAGATCCCACACTACTATCTGTATTGAGTCCACTTACCACGGACTCATCTGAGGAATCTTCTGGCCTTGTGTTAATACGCCTAACTCCAGGGTCAGACACATTGTCCATCTCCATCCTTGAGGCGGTTCCACCATGCGACCCACAGTCCTCAGACTTCTCCATGCTTACAGCCCATACATTGCCTCTAACCCCAGACACATTACTCTCCAATGGTTGCTTCGTCAGGCTTTCAGATAAACACTCATTCTCCTTGCACAGCTCAGTATTACACCCCACAGTAGATTCATACTCAGCGCTAGCTTCAGCTGCCTGCTGGACAAGAGATCTCAATTTAACAATTTCCATTTTTAAATCTTCCACTTCTCCTTCCAAACTCAGCTTCAGCCTACAAGACTCCTGATATTTATCCGCTATCCACCCAGCAGCAAAAATCAGAGCATACTTGCCTTATCTTTTGCGCCATTTTCTGGTACCGATCAGGTTTGCTACACAATTCTGAGCCTGCAGCCATGGATCAGTAGATCCCTGCATAGCCTGAAGAATGGCCGCTGTGTCCTTCAACTTTGCTACTTCTTTAAAAATACTTTCCATTGCACAAAAACAAACACCACAATGGTTGCTACAAAAAAAAATACAACACACTAGTACCAATTTCTAGGAGTTGTCCCAATACTTTTGGCACAGAACCTTTCTACACTGTAGTACCCGTATTAATTATGCCAAACAAGTCTACAATTCAGCGTAACAGCCACAGATATACAAACATTCAGCAGAATCATCAACTATAGGACGATTTCACCACTAGACTGCCACTAATGCTCACACAATGGTTCCTGTATCAGACCGGTCACTGCGCTATAGCATAGCCGAACACTCAACTGATATCCAGCACAAAACTTATCAACACAAAATCAAACTGTACATAGAAAGGTTACAAAAAGACAAGATAACTATTCGACAAAACTAACATTTCAGGCAAAAACAATCAAATCGCTTTCCATAGCAAACTAACTAAGATGGCCGACAAACTTAAAGATGGCCGACAAGCATGGTAAAGATGGCCGACAAGCACATGGTCATAAAGATGGCCGACAAGCACATGGTCATACACACACTAAAACCAATTGCTGCCTCTATAAAATCACCTATTACAAAATCACAGTAACATAAAAGTTAAGAAGTTACCAAAAAACACAATTCCCTGTACTGCTCAGCACACAATCTCTGTACAATCAACACAACGGAAAAACGCTCACCTTATCCTTACACCCCCTGACGCAGCAGAAAACAACCACATAGGTTGTTTAAATAGATTTTTTTTTTTCTGATACCAGCAGATTGGAGGACACAGATTTCAGTTCACAAAGAGCAAAACTTTCTCAAAAATGAGAGTAAGGGAAAGGATATTACCTTATGCCGGCCTTTTTTGCTCTTTGAAAATTAAACTGTGTCTCCTTTAAGTTCTGCTGATAACAGGGAAAAAAATGATTTCCTTCCTGAGCTCGCCATCTGTTGTGGTAAAAATATTAATAGTTGTAATCAGCTCGCATCATAGTTAGTGTAAGGAAAAAGGTAAATCCATCCTCCATCAGCCGCAGTTAGAGAAAGACCCAGGTGCTACCATCTTGATTGCATTCTTGCTGAGCACTCCTTCTCCTTGCCCAGTCTGCCTTTATTTACTAACCAAAGGTGTAAAAGGGGCTGGCCCAAGACAAGGACACAGGAAGTGATGACATAGGAAGACAAGACACCATCATTTAGAATAACATAGCCAGCTAACAAACACATGTATACAATAATCTTCCATTACCACTGAGAGACATGATGACAATACACAATATATTAAATACACATCCTAATAAAATTTCCACAACAACTGTAATTCTTGCTTAACCGTAGTTCAAACTGGGGTCTCATCAGATATTCCTCATTTTATTGCTGATTACTCAGATGTTTTTTCCACTACTGAGACAGATACTCTCCCTCCCCATGGGTCTTATGACTGTGTTATTGACTTGATACCTGAGTAAAAATTTCCTAAAGGATGGATTTATAATCTGTCCGGTCCTGTTCGCAAGTCCATGAAAGACTATATCCAGGAGAGTCTCAAGAAAGGACATATTAGGCCCTCCACCTCTCCCCTGGGAGCAGGATTCTTTTTCGTTAAAAAAGAAAGACGGTGTCTCAGGCCCTGCATTGACAACAGAAATTTGAATAAAATTACTATTAGGAATCAGTATTCCATCCCGTTGATTCCTGATTTGTTTAACCAGATTCTGGGTGCTTCTTGGTTTTCTAAATTTGATTTGAGAGGAGCTTATAACCTATTTTGTATTAAGGAGGGAGATGAGTGGAAAACTGCTTTTAATACTCCAGAGGGACACTTTGAGTATTTGGTTATGCCATTCGGTGTTTGCAATGCCCCAGCTGTGTTTCAGAATTTCATGAATGATATTTTTAGAGAACTTATTGACAAAGTTATGATTGTTTATCTCGATGATATTCTTGTCTTTTCATCTGACTGGGATTCTCATGTGTCTCACCTCACACTGGTTCTTAAAATCCTCAGGGAGAACCATTTGTCTTTTAAATTAGAGAAATGTGTATTTGGAGTTCAAGAGATACCCTATCTTGGCTATATTCTTACTCCTCATTCATTTAAAATGGATCCCAGTAAGGTTCAGGCTATCCAAGACTGGATAAGACCATCCTCCTTAAAGGCACTCCAACGTTTTTTAGGATTCAACAATTTTTACCGTAAATTCATAAAGAATTTTTCTGTTATTGCCAAGCCCCTCACGGATCTAACTAAAAAAGGTTCAGATCTGGTTAACTGGTCGTTGGAGGCCTGTCGAGCCTTTGATACCCTAAAAAATTGTTTCCAAATGGCTCCAGTCTTGGTTCAGCCCGATACCGAGGAACCTTTTGTGGTGGAGGTTGATGCCTCAGAGGATGGTGTGGGGGCCATCCTTTCACAGGGGTCCTCTAACCTCACTAATTTAAGGCCATGTGCCTTCTTCTCTCACAAGTTCTCTCCTTCGGAGAGAAATTACAATATTGGAAACCGGGAGTTACTGGCAATTAAATGGGCATTTTAGGAGTGGAGGCATTTTTTAGAAGGGGCTGGACACCGTATTACTGTTCTCACTAATCATAAGAACTTAGTGTTTCTTGAGGCGACCAAACGTCTTAATCCTAGACAAGCCAGATGTGCCCTGTTTATTACTTGTTTTAAATACTCTGTTACTTTCAGACCAGGAAGTAAAAATGTTAAGGCAGATGTCTTGTCCCGGAGTTTTAATGGTGTCCAACCTCCTGATACGCCCCCCCTTCCCCCAGAACCCATCTTGCCAAACATCTTTGTGGCAGCAGTTTTTGCGGATCTTTCCTCTGAGATTCAACAGGGTCAGCAACTTTCTCCTCCACAAACACCGGCAGATAAGTTGCTTGTTCCTAAATGCTTTCGTGTTCAATTATTGGGTGAATGTCATGACTCCAAGCTCTGTGGTCATCCAGGTATTGCTCAGGGGTGTAGCTATAGGGGGTGCAGAGGTAGCAGTTACTACCGGGCCCAGGAGCCCAGAGGGGGCCCAAAGACCCTTGCGCCCCATAAGAAGACACCAGTATTATAGAAAGTGCATGCTGGTCAAGTTATAGCTCTGGCTGGAGGGAAGGGCTTGGGTCAAGAATTTGGCATGGGGGGGTTGGGGGATGGTCTACTGTTTAAATTTGTGCCGCAGGCAGAATGAAGGCTATGTGCTTCCCTAGCCACAAAACACTGAGGGAAGGGGGGGGGGGGCAAGCTGAACCTTTAGACCAGGGCCCATGAGCCTTTAGCTACGCCCCTGGTATTGCTGCCACTAAGGAATTGCTGCTGAGGTCTTTCTGGTGGCCCACTTTGTTTAAATATGTACGGTCTTATGTTTTAGCTTGCGATGTTTGTGCCAGGTCTAAGACCCCAAGAACACATCCCGCTAGTGAACTACAACCACTACCCATTCCCTGTAAGCCATAGTCTCACATCTCTATGGATTTTATTTCTGATCTGCCCCTCTCTGAGGGGAAATCAGTGGTGTGGGTAGTGGTTGACCGTTTTAGCAAGATGGTGCACTTTGTTCCTTTAAGTAAGCTCCTGATGCAAAGACCTTAGCATCCTTGTTCATTACATGTGGTACGTCTGCATGCTGTCCCTGAGAATATCGTCTCTGATAGAGGCGTTCAGTTTGTTTCTAGCTTTTGGAGGGCTTTTTGTAGAAGATGCAACATCTCTTTGTCCTTTTCATCTGCTTTCCATCCACAGACCAATGGGCAGACGGAACGGTTATATCAGGCAGTGGAGCTTTTTCTAAGGTGCTATGTATTGCATAATCAACTCCTATGGGTGAGATTCCTCCTGTCGGCAGAATTCGCCATTAACAATCGGGTTAATTCTTCCACGGGGGTGTCTCCTTTTTTTTGTAACATTTTTTTGTAACAGTGGTTTAAATCCTCGCTTTAGTTCTAATTCCTCTGTATCCTCACTCAACCCGCAGGCAGATTCTTTTACCTCTAGACTGTGCACAGTCTGGGCACAGGTTCAATCAAACCTAGAAAAGGCCCAGGAAACCCAGTGTAAACATGCCAATAAGAGACGTTCCAAGGGGTTAAATTTTGTACTCGGCGATAATGTGTAGTTGTCTAAAAATCTTGCTTTGAAACAATGTTCTAATAAATTCTCGTTGTGTTTCATTGGACCGTACAATATTATTGAGCTTATTAACCCAGTATCTTTTAGACTTAAGCTACCCGACTCCCTCCGTATACATGATGTGTTACATAAGTCGTTACTTAAGAAATATGTGTCACCAGTGGTTCTGGTTAAAAAACCTCCTCCACCTGAGGAGGTTGAGGATCAGGAGGAATTCATTATTTCTAAAATAATAGATGTCAGAAAGATTAAAAATTCCTTTCAATACCTGGTCCACTGGAAAGGTTTTGGACCTGAGGAGAGGTCCTGGATACCTATGTCTAGGATGCATGCTTCCAGGTTAATTACTATATTTCACCGGGAACATCCTGAGAAACCTCATCAACAATGCTTGGGTCCGGTGGCCCCTTGTAAAAGGGGGGGGGGGGGGGGATACTGTAACGGGGCGCCAAAGGCACATTCGGTCTCCCATCAGCCACAGACCTACTGCTTAGCTTCCGGAGTGAGGTTCTGTGTTTGGCCTCGTTCCCAGGGCGGCTTTGCTAGCTGGGGGGCTCCCTGCTCCTAGTTTTGCCTTGAGCACCGAGCTGATCACTCGGTGCTCAACTTGTCTGTCTGTCAGTCATGTGACACTGGCCACGTCACATGACCTTCACTACCCACTATAAATACGGACAGCCTTCTGGCTACAGGTTGCCTGTGATATTTGTCCTATAGGCTGTGTATTTTATTGTTATTTAGCTACCTCTGGAATTGAACCTCGATCCGCCTCTTGACAGAGTTAGACCTTGGCTTGTTTACGGATTTGTCTTTGCCTCTTCCCTTGTTCTGACGTGACCTCCTGGACTGACCTCGGCTAGTTGACCTGCTTCGCCTTCCGTTTTTGTTCTACCTCTTGTCCGCTTATTGTTACTGCTCAGTGGCTGTCCTTTTCCCTGCTGTCTCTTTCTATCTGCTTGCACTTGGTAGGTTAGGGACTGTTGCCCAGTTGCGCTCCGTCACCTAGGGCGGGTGGTGCAAGTAGGCAGGGACAGGGGACCGGGTGGCAGCTCAGGGGGTGCACCTCTGCTCTAATTTGATTCCCGTTACTATACCCGTGACACCCATGGCCATGGCCTGGCCCACGGTGAGCAGTTGAAAATTGTCAAGGGACCTCCCACCACCCCCACCCACATACAACACAGTGGATGGTTTCCGGGTCGATGACTGGGACGGGTCCCTCGGGCGCTGGGGACACATGGCTTTAAAGTGTCCTGGCTGCTTACACAGGTGGCATAGTCGGGGTTCCCCCACTGGCATGGAAAGTGTAGCAGGGGCCGGTGCCCACTTGGGACTAGGGGCAGGGTAGCAGGTGCAGCGTGCATCTTACCCCCTTTCCAGCTGACAGGTTTTCGGGCCTCTGAAGTCCTGTTGTTGGTGTATTCATCGGCCAGTCTGCTGTTGCGGAGGCCCCCTTTGGCTTGCGGTTGCAGAGGTACTGCTGTAGGTCCTCCAGGCAATTCCATAAGAACTGCTCTGTGGCGATGAGCTTCTTTAGCTGTTGGAGTGGAGAGCTCAAATCCCGTAGTCCATTGGTCGACTGCTCTCAGCAAGGCCCGCATCTGATCGGCCTAACTCTGGGTAGAACCCTGCTGCAAATTCCAGAGCTTCTTCCCGTACGACTCAGGGGTTAAGTTATACTGCCTGACCAGAGCCTGTTTGATATCCTCATAGCTCAGGATGGTCTCGCTGGGCAGGTACCCAAAGATTTCAAGGGCTTTTCCCCTGAGCCGTAGCATGAGGAATCTGACCCACTGGTCCTCTGGCAGCTGGTACTGATGGCAGGCCATCTCAAATGCCAACAAAAAGGTGTCCAGGTCCCCATCTTTGTCCAGTAGGAGAAAGTCCTCTGCCCGCAGTTTGGGAATCCAGGTCTCTGGAGATTTACATCGGGCTGTAGAGGGCTGCTGGAGTTGGAGCTGAAGCTGAAGCTCTTGTAGCTGGTGCTCACGCTTGGCCTGTGCTTGCTCGCAACGTTCTGCAGCCGTTGCTTTCTCAAGTCGTTCTGCAGCTGGTGCTTGCTCCTGACGTTCTGCAGCCTCTGCCATGAGGAGCTCAGAGGCCGCCTGGTCTCCGGCCTGGAGACGCTCCAGAGCAGCTTGTAGGAGAGCAGCTGAGCTGGCTTTGCTGGGGGGATGGGCAGGTGGGGTGAGGCCTACCGCGGAACTCACCTCCGGCAACTGGCTCATTGGGGAGCTTTGGCTGTGCTCCCCCTCGCCTTGAACTTCCTCTGGGACTATTATCTGGACTGCGTCCTCCCCACCACCATTCAAAGCATCGGCCATCTCCTTAGCTTTGCTTTGTGTGTAACTGGCCATCATTGCCAAGAATGGTCACTGACACGGACTTCCACCTGATGCACACACCTTATTGTATTTGCACTCAGACTATCTAATGTTGAGCTAATCTTAAGACTCCAGCGGCAAAAGCTACCGCTGGTCGTCTTAAGTCTCTGGGAGTATAGGTCTCACACTCACAGACACTAGTATCTCGATCCCACATTGCTGCAACCAATATGTGACGAATTCCACACCTCGTGCTCGCTTGACGTCATCTACGTCGCGCTCATGAGCCGCGGCATGGTCACGGGTTACCAAAGCGTGATGTTACACCCTCCAGAAGAGCAGGTAAGGTCAGCTTGGTACAGTTTACACAGACACCTCCTGTCCACCCGGGCACAGAGAGGCAATAAGCTGAGAGAGCCTTTTCACTGCCGCAGTGAAAACAGCGCTGTCTCAGCCTGGGTATCTGCCACAAGCTTCTCGTTTGTAATACACCTGGTCCGCTAACGGGATTATATAGGGTGAGAAACCAACCCTCCGGTAGCTAATAACTAGGCCGAAACACGGATGTGGGGAATTGTGATCGAGATACAAGATAGCACAAGATTAAATTATATATTTAATTGCCTTAAGGGCACATTAAATGACACAATATACATAGAGTATATATACAGTGGTCTGAGGTTACAGATACAGGTGATATAGGTAAAACAGGGTTAAGCAGAGCAAAAGTCAGTTTACCAGATTTATGAGTCCTTTGGGTAGTGATTAGGGATGTCGCAAACATAAAATTTTCCGTTCGCAAACAGCGAACGCTAATTTCTGCAAATGTTCGTGAACGGGCGAACCGCCATTGACTTCAATAGGCAGGCAAATTTTAAAACCCACAGGGACTCTTTCTAGCCACAGTAGTGATGGAAAAGTTGTTTCAAGGGGACTAACACCTGGACTGTGGCATGCCGGAGGGGGATCCATGGCAAAACTCCCATGGAAAATTACATAGTTGACGCAGAGTTGAATTTTAATCCATAAATGGCACCTAGCAATCCAATTTTTTTTTTCGAACAACGTGGTTTAAAACATCCAGTGTGTGTATACGATCAGGTATGATGTTGTATCGATCAGGTAGCGTAAGGGTCACGCCCGCTACACAGACATTGACAGACCAAACTCCCCTTTTAATGCACCGCAAACAACCGCAAACAGTCTATTTGCCCAACCGCAAACTTCCCATTTGCACAAGGTTGGATACCAAGCTAGCCATGTCCCGTTGATGTCATTGAAGGTTTCTTCCTCCACCCAGCCACGTACAACACCAAGTGTCCCCGAAAGGTGAATTGAATTGATTTTTCGAATGGGGAGATGGTTAAAAAAAACGCTGGCTCCCTCCCCTTTGTTTGAATCCACGCCACGGTCACTGCGTCTGCGCCGTGCAATTTACTGTCACACCCGATATGAGTGGTATTTTCTGTAATACTATTCTCATCAGTTTAATCTCTGTTACGTGACGTCCCCAATATGCGGTCCATTTATTAAATTGATTTTTCAAACGGGGAGATGGTTAAATAAACGCTGGCTCTCTCCCCTTTGTTTGAATCCACGGCCACTGCGTCTGCGCCGTGCAATTTACTGTCACACCCGATATGAGTGGTATTTTCTGTAGTACTATTCTCATCAGATTAATCCCTGTATGGTCCACAATCTGGGATATATTAATTAAATTGATTTTTTTTTTTGGAAACAGCAGCTTGGTCGGTCCTCTTACTCCCAAGTTGGGGCACTGCGCGTGCACGGAGCAATGTGCTGTGACACCCTATATGAGAGGTGTCTTAACTAGTACTATTCCTATCAGTTTAATCCCTGTTACATCCCCTATCCGGGGACGTGTGTCGACTTGATTAACCATTGTCGAATTAACGAACCATTACGACATCCTGAAATAATTTAGTTCTGAGCTTTGTACTTGATTTGTATTGGAATTGATGGGGATTTTTTTAATTGTCTGCATTATTTCTAATAAACTATTAAGAGACTTTATTATTTTTTTATTTTATGTATTAAAAATCCATACAACTTTTTCTATGAAAATTATCCAGCCGATCGCTTTTGGTCTGATCATAATGAAGCAACGGCCTTATCTGAGGTGTGGTAACATTGCCAACACACTCATAGAGGTGATGATCGCTTCATTGTGATACGCAAGCCCCTTCACCACAACACGGTAACGATCACGAAGGGGAATTGACACTTGTATGTGCCTTTTTTTTTTGTTTTGTTTTTGCAGCCACAGTGCAGCACCAAAGGCCAGAAAAATTAGGCATGTACACATGCCTGAAAAATTAGGTATTTTTGCAGCCACTGTTGTAGCAGCGGACGGAAAAATTGATGTTTTCAAGGCAGAAAGGTGACTAAAACATTGCGGAGAATTCACGAAAGTCATCCGGTATGCAGACATTAAATACAGCAGCATGGGGACCATTTTAAGGCCAAGGCATGTCATCAGGCCTTTTGTTAGTCAAACGTATCCCCCACTGTCAGTCCCTTCGGGATCCATGCCTCATTCATGAAGATGAGGTAATCAACACTTTTTGACCGAGGTGACTTCTTTTGTAAGTGACAATGCCTCCTGCTGCACTGAAGGTCCTTTCTGACAGGACATTTGAAGCGGGGCAGGCCAGAAGTTCTATCGCAAACTGGGATAGTTCAGGCCACAGATCAAGCCTGCACACCCAGTAGTCAAGGGGTTCATCGCTCCTCAGAGTGTTGATATCTGCAGTTAAGGCGAGGTAGTCTGCCACCTGTTGGTCGAGTCGTTCTCTAAGGCTGGATCCTGAAGGGCTGTGGCGATGTGTAGGACTTAAAAAGCTCTGCATTTCCTCCATCGACAACACATCTGTAAAGCGTCCTGTCCTTGCCGTCGTGGTCGTGGTAGGAGGAGGATTACTTTCACCTCTTCCCCTGTTAGATTCCCGTTGTGCTGTGACATCCCCCTTATAAGCTGTGTAAAGCATATTTTCTAGTTTGGTTTTGAACTGCTGCATCCTTTCTGACTTTCGGTAATTTGGTAACATTTCCACCACTTTCTGCTTATATCGGGAGTCTAGTAGCGTGGCAACCCAGTAGAGGTCGTTCTCCTTCATCCTTTTTATATGAGGGTCCCTCAACCGACATGACAGCATGAAAGACCCCATTTGCAAAAGGTTGGATGCCGAGCTACTCATTTCCCGTTCCTCATCCTCACTGATGTCATTGACGGTCTGTTCTTCTCCCCAGCCACGTACAACACCACGGGTCCCAGATAGGTGACAACAACGAGCACCCTGGGATGTCTGCTGTGGTTGGTCTTCCTCCTCCTCAAAGCCACATTCCTCCTCTGACTCCTCTTCCTCATACTCCTCTTCCAGCGTTGCCACAGGTCCGGCAAGCGATGATGACAAGGCTGTTTCTGGTGGTGATGGTGACCACAACTCTTCCTCTTCCTCTTCACGCTCATCTACAGCCTGATCCAGCACTCTTCGCAGGGCACGCTCCAGGAAGAAAACAAATAGGATGAGGTCGCTGATGGTGCCTTCGGTGCGACTGACTAGGTTTGTCACCTCCTCAAAAGGACGCATGAGCCTACAGGCATTGCGCATTAGCGTCCAGTAACGTGGCAAAAAAATTCCCAGCTCCACAGAGGCTGTCCTAGCACCCCGGTCATACAAATACTCGTTGACGGCTTTTTCTTGTTGGAGCAGGCGGTCGAACATTAGGAGTGTTGAATGCCAATGTGTCGGGCTGTCGCAAATCAAGCGCCTCACTGGCATGTTGTTTTGGCGCTGAATGTCTGAAAAGTGCGCCATGGCCGTGTAGGAGCGCCTGAAATGGCCACACACCTTCCTGGCCTGCTTGAGGACGTCCTGTAAGCCTGGGTACTTAGACACAAAGCTTTGGACGATGAGATTTAACACATGTGCCATGCACAGCACATGTGACAACTTGCCCAAATTCAATGCCGCCAACAAATTGCTTCCATTGTCACACACCACTTTGCCGATCTCCAGTTGGTGCGGGGTCAGCCACTGATCCACCTGTGCGTTCAGGGCGGACAGGAGTGCTGGTCCGGTGTGGCTCTCTGCTTTCAGGCAAGTCAACCCCAAGACAGCATGACACTGTCGTATCCGGGATGTGGAATAGCCCCTGGGGAGCTGGGGGGATTCAGTTGATGTGCAGCCAGACGCCGCAGCAGAAGAGGACTCAGCCGAGGAGGTTATGGAAGAGGATGGAGTAGGAGGAGTAGAGGAGGTGGCAGTAGGCCTGCTTGCAAGTCGTGGCGGTGTCACCAACTCCGCTGCAGAGCCATGCATTCCATGCTTGGCAGCCGTCAGCAGGTTGACCCAATGCGCAGTGTAGGTGATATACCTGCCCTGACCGTGCTTTGCAGACCAGGTAATCAGTGGTCAGATGGACCCTTGCCCCAACACTGTATGCCAGAGATGCCATGACTTCCTTTTCAATCACTGAGTAGAGGTTTAGGATTGCCTTTTTTGAAAAAAAAAAATTGTCCGGGTACCTTCCACTGTGGTGTCCCAATAGCGACAAATTTTTTGAAGGCCTCAGACTCCACCAGCTGGTATAGGTAAAAGCTGGCGGGCTAAGAGTTCCGTCAAGCCAGCTGTCAGACGCCGGGCAAGGGGGTGACTCTGTGACTCTTACGCTCAAACATTTCCTTTACAGACACCTGACTGTGGGCAGATGAGATGGAACTGCTGAAGGTGAGAGGCGGAGTGGCGGGTGGTTGAGAGGGGGCAAGGAGGACAGCAGTGGTTGACGTGGCTGAAGATGCTGGACCAGGAGGAGGATGGTGGCTTTTAGTTTGTGTGCTGCTTGTACTCATGTGTTGATTCCATTGGCGTTTGTGATGTGAAATCATGTGCCTACGCAAAGCAGTTGTACCGAGGAGGGTGTTGTACTTCCCATGACTTCATTTCTTTTGGCACAGGTTGCAAATGGCATCGCTGTTGTCAGAGGCAGACACACAAAAAAAATGCCACACTGCTGAGCTTTGCAATGACGGCATTCTGGTGGTGGCAACAGCATGCGTTGATTGGCTTGCTGTCTGCCTGACCCCGGGTGCCAATACATGCTGTCTGACTGTGACACTAGCTCATTGCGACGACCTCCCCCTGCTTCCAACTCGTCTCCTCCTTCTCTCTGTCTCCCCTTCTGAAATTTCCCCCTCTTCTTCTTCTCTTCGAGCAGGCACCCACTTGGCATCCACGGACACATTGTCATCATCAACCACTTCACTTGTATCTGACACCTCAGCAAAAGGAAGCAGCAGCGGGTACAACATCATCATCATCATCACACTGTACGTCCATTTGTGTAATGCTGCCTGACTGAGACATATCCCTGTTATCTACATCCTCTGGCAATAATGGTTGCGCATCACTAATTTCATCCTACTGATGTGTAAATAACTCCTCTGAGGGATCAAGTGAAGCGGCTGTGGTGGCTGTGGTGGTTGTAGTGGTGGTGGCGGCGGGTGGGAGAGTGGTAACTTGAGAGCAGGTGACCAAAGCTGAGCTGGAGGAGGATGGTGCGTCAAGGTTCTTAGTGGAAGCTGTTGAAGATTGGGTGTCCTGTGTAAGCCAGTCAACTATTTTCTCCGAATGTTTTGGGTACAGGGTACGTGGCCTCTGAACACTGGGCATTATTCCAGGGCCAGTGGAAATCACAGCACCACGACCACGACGGCCCCTGCGGGGTGGCCTGCCTCTGCCTGTCATTTTTTTTTTTTGATAAATGGTACTATGCGTGCAAAGTACTGTGTCACCCTATATAAGTGGTGGGCAGTGGGCACAGTACAGTCTGTGTGGGCTTGACACACACGGGCTTAAAAATGTGATTATATCACAGAAAAATATTTAATAGAATTTTTATTATCTGCAAGGTAGTTGAGTGAGTGACACCCTGTAACGGTATGAGTGGAGGCCTAGCCACTAGCCAGTGGCCACAATACAGTCTGTGTGGGCCTGACACACACGGGTTTGCAAATGTGATTATATCACGGAAAAATATTAAATAGAATTTTTTTTTTTATCTGCAAGGTATTGTCTGTGACACCCTGTATGAATGGTGTGCACACAGTGCTGTCTGTGACTGAGCCTGCAGCCTCTCACACACGGGCAGCCAGGCAACTGCAATATATATATATATATATATATATATATATTTAAAAATAAAATAAAAAAAGCAGACTGAAAAGGGCTTTTTGGGGTGTTGTCAGGACGCTGTCCCTACAGCAGATGAGTCTGTGGACACAGAACACTGCCCTAGCTAACGCTTTCCCTATTAGATCAGCAGCAGCAGCCGCACTGTCCCTCCTCTCACTGAGAATGCAGCTTCCGAATTAATCTAAAATGGCTGCTGTCCAGGAGGTGGGAGGGTCTGGGAGGGAGGGTCTGCTGCTGATTGGCTGGAATGTGTCTGCTGACTGGGAGGTACAGGGTCCAAGTTTACTCAGTGATGATGTATAGGGGGCGGACCGAACATCGCATATGTTCGCCTGCCGCGACGACAAGCTATGTTCGCCGGTGAATAGTTCGGGACATCACTAGTAGTGATGAGTTCTTAGCTGTATTCACGTCGGAGGCAGTGATGTCAGCCGGTTGCAGGTCCCTCTAAACACATTGCACGATGTGACCCCCTTTCAGAGAAAAGACACGCCCTCTTGCTGGCACAAGCCTTTTAACCTGTAGCCGGCCCCTCCCCTCCCAGCCTTTGGGATGGTCCACACACACCCTCTGCTGGACTGGCTGAAAATGACCCACAAAACACTTTAGGGTTTATAGCTCCAGTCCAGAAGGTCACAGGAAGATGGTTCGGGGACAAACGGATATGCCTGGGTTCTGGCTACAACTATAGTCCAAACATGGTGCCACTCTATGGTTTCTGTGGGGAGATATGGATATCTCCCCTCCCGGGCATCCTAGCCTCAAGCCAGGACTACGTGGATGTTTGGCTTTGCCCCAGGATCGCAAAAATATAACCGAATTTTGCCTGGGATGGACGATTCATAATCCCTTATAACTCGCCGGCACCAATATGTCTGCTAATCTGATTGAACTGGGGAAGTGCTGGGACCCCATACTGAAAGATCCTTCCTGTTACCTTGGCCTGGCTCCTAGCTGCTGGAAGAGGTGTGAGTCTGTCCACCTGGGGCATCCTTTGAGCTAGGACCCCCTGTGGAATTCAAACATCTGCTTGTTGTTAGTGGGGTGAGAGCTTATTTGCATGTGGACTGACAAAAAGGTGATTTAAGTGACAATCAGGGCTGCCAGTAAATAACAATCCATATTCCTGACAAGTGTGATATACTTGCCTCCACCAAATATTGATTCAGGTGTTCTATATATCTGTTTCCACAAAATTCTGATTGAGAGGTGGGATATACCTTCTTCTACAAAATACTGATTAAGGGGTTCTATATACCTGCGGGCCCGATAATCCGGCTTCCGCAAAATACTGATTGAAGAGTGTGATATACTTGATTCCAACAAATATTGATTCAAGGGTTCTATATACCTGTTTCTACAAAATACTGATTGAGGGGTGTGATTTACCTAATTCTACGAAATATTGATTAAAGGGTTCTATATACCTGCTTACAAAAAATACTGATTGAGGGGTGTGATACACCTGCTACCACCAAATATTGATTAAGGCCTGTGATACACCTGCTTTTACAAAGTACTGATTAAGGGGTTTTATAAACCTGCTTCCACAAAATACTGATTGAGGCCTGCAATATACCTGTTTCCACAAATACTGCTCTTCTCTAGGGACTTTGGCACAGGGTCATTTAGAAAATGACAGGCAGAGGAAGAAGTAGGCCGTTCCGCAGGGATGGTAGGGGTCGGGCAGATGCACCAGGCCGGAGCCTAAGTGGGAAGTTGGAGAAGGTGTGTGCGATTATGTCAAAGGATGCACCAGAGTTGGTTGAGTGGCTCACTTAGCCTTCTGCTTCTGCACCCTCCTCATCCTCTGTATCTGCACAGTCTTCACTCTCTGCTGTGTGCATCCCCAAAGACACCACCACCACCATAGCCCCTCCACTCGAGTCTGAGGAATTATTTCCCCATCCATTCCCAGACCTTACCGATGCAGAGCCAATCTTGGCATCGGATGAGGAAGAGGAGGTATCAGCGGCCGCCACCCAGCAGTCTGACAACAGTACCCAGATCAGCCCAAGGAAGGTGGTCCCCGCTGTTGCTGCCTACTCCGGGATCTCTAATGTCAGTGGTGGTGAAGATGACGATGATGATTTGTCGATGGACATCACATGGGTGCCCACAAGAGAGGAAGAGGAGGGGATTTCAGAGGGAGAAACGGAGCAGCAAATAGGAAGGAGAAGGAGGAAAAGCAAGCAGAACTTGCAGTGCACAGGAGGCAAAAAGCAGACTGCAAATGTATCTGCATCGTGCTATCCACCATGAACGGTCACATCTGGCGCTCCCAGGATGCCGGCACACGGCTCCGCAGAATGGGCTTTTTTTTAACCTAGGGACGACCACCTGGCCTGCCTCTTCTCCTCTCCTTCTCCTTTCTCCTCCCATTTTTCCTCCACTCCACCTTACACTGTGCCGTCTTTGCGTTCATCTGGCACAAGGCAGGCTCCTGTGGCCCAAATGTGGCCCAAATGTTCAAGCATAAAAAGTTGATGACGCTGGATAACCCTCTTGCCCAAAGGCCGACCACTGGCTTGTCGGAACTGCTAGCCCGCCAACTACTGTCATATAAACTGGTGGACTCGGAGGCCATTAGAAAATTTGTGGCCAATGGCACACCGCAATGGAAGGTCCACGGAAGGAAATATTTCTCCCAGAAGGACATCCTAGAGCTATATGGCCACTAGAGTTGAACGAATCGAAGCTGACAAAGTCGAATTTATTCCGAATTTCAGGAAAAATTTGATTCCGAATGAATACAAATTTCCTTCCTCTTCGTGGTAACAAATCACATTATTTCCTACAATTGCGAGTGGCTAAAATGGTGTCTAAAATGGTGGCTACATGTGAGAGGACATGGGTCAAGGAACTTTGGGAAGGCAGAATCACCCATAATGCCATGCATGCAGCCAATCAGTAGCCAGCTAGCCTGGTGATGTCACAACCCTATAAATACGGCGGCCATTTTAGATGCTGCCATTCACCATCGTACATTGGTCAGGGACTGACGTGTATGCCGGCGCTAGGGAGAGTGAAAAAAACTAATTGTTAAAAGAAATAAAGGAGAAAAGTGATTTACTAGTGCAGTGAAAGTTACAAGTGCAGGGAAAGGACAGTGAGAGAATCATTTCACAGTCAGTGAGAGACATGTGCAGATTAGTGATGATTGAGCACCAAAGTTTTAGGGTGTTCGGGTGTTCGGCCCGAACACATTGCTATATTTGTGTGCTTGGCCGAACAGCCAAGTATAATGGAAGTCAATGGGAGAGAACTAGGCACATCCTGCTCTAAAGAGGGAAGGGTGCCTGCCTGGTCCATTGGAAAAGGTCAGAAAGTGACAGAAACACCACCAAAATGGATCGGGAACAGCATGGGGGCGATGTTTGGATGCATCTTGGACTCCCAAGTCTCTGTTGGGAACCATGTTGTCCGAGTTGTACGCCACTTTTACAGACTGACAAAAATATGCACAAACCCCCCCAAAAACATTCTTTCCTGTATATTCAATTGTATATAAAGTGTAAAAAATTACAAGCAAGATGGACTCCGAAACAGCCTGTATATGAAATAAAGGTGGGCCTCATTCATATTGTGGTACTATTATTCAGGTAGTAGGACTCCTACACTTATAAAGCCTATGCACTAAGTGAAAGGGCTGCCAAAAATTACAAGGAACCGGCACTCCAATACACCCTTTATTACACATAAAGGAGGGCATCATACACACCCTTGAAAAATTATGATTGGTGGCCTGCTGGTGATCGTCAAAAACATTTGGAGCAAGGGCCTGCTGATCTGACCATTTAAAACATTATGGGCGGTGGTCTGCTACCGCTTTGGTGACTCTAGTTTACCTGGGGCCTATGGTACATCCCCGTGACGGCGACGATCCATTCGGATATCTGGCCTATCAACTGTCGATGTAATTGTCAGCTCAAATCCATTGATAACTACAGGTAACGGGGAATCAGTGTTTGATTCCGGAGAGGGAGCCTGAGAAACGGCTACCACATCCAAGGAAGGCAAGCGGGTGACGCGCACTTCACACACTCCTGACTCGGGGAAGTAGTGACTATAAATAACAATACAGGACTCTTAAGATGCCCTGTTATTCGAATGAGTAATAAAAAATTACAGGGAATGTCACTGCGGTATTTTGGATGAGGAAACGTTATACAGGAGAGGCCCTGCTGCCGCTTTGTTGACTCTAGATAACTTCTGTCTGATTGAACGTCCCCGTGACGTCCACAATAAATTTTGATATCTTCCCTATCAACTTTCGATGTTCTTTTATGCACATAACATGGTGACCATGGGTGACGGGGAATCATTGTTCGATTTCGTAGAGGGAGCCTGAGAAACGAATACGGCTACCAATTGCAAAGCAAGGCAGCATCAGTTGCGGGCCTGGAGGTGAGCTGACCCTATAAAAGATTTTAGGTTTGTGCCTAAAGGTGAGCTGACCCTGTAAAAGATTTTAGGTTTGGACTTGCTGGTGATCTGACCCTGTAAAAGATTTTAGGGTTGGGCCTGCAGGGGAGATGACCCTTTAAAAGATTTGATTTGCGGTATTGCTGGAGAGCTGCCGTGAAATCAACAAACTCAACTTAATTTTGATGGCTGCATTAATCTTCAGGTGATCGTCATACAGCTCTACAGATGCGTTTTCCATCTGCATCTTTCTAAACAATCTGTGGCCTTAGTCTTTCATCCAGACTCAGTCGATATGTAACTATGTGGCCTCCTCATGCTGCCATCTCCACAGTATGTTACCTTGCCACTCTTTTTCATCACCATGCTGCTGCCGATGCTGCTTAAAAGGCCTTAGACTGATCACCAGGCCCACAATCTAATTAAGGTTTTACACAAACATCTAATGTCAAAAATATATTTTAGAGGAAAAATTTATACAAAACATTCTTTCCTGTATATTTATTTGTATATAAAGTGCAAGTGCTCTCAAAAATTACAAGGAAGAGGCACTCCAATACAACCTGTATATCACATAAAGGAGGGCCTCATTCACATTGAGTTGCGGGCTTGCAGGTGAGCTGACCCTGAGAAAGATTTGAGTTGTGGGTCTGCAGGTGAGCTGACCCTGTGAAAGATTTGAGTTGTGGGCCTGCATGTGAGCTAACCCTGTGAAAGATTTGAGTTGCGGGCCTGTAGGTAAGCTGACCCTGTGAACGATTTGAGTTTTGGGCCTGCAGGTGAGCTGACCCTGTGAAAGATTTGAGTTGCGGGCCAGCAGGTTAGCTGACCCTGTGAAAGATTTGAGTTGCAGGCCTGCAGGTGAGCTGACCCTCCCTGAAGAGGGACATGAGGAGATCTTGTGCACTGATTCCCAAACTCCTCAGCGTCCACAGTCAGAAGAAGATGATGGTTGGGAATGTCAATTAGTGTTTAAAAAGGTGGATGATGCGGATGGGACACAGTTGTCAGTAAGTGAGGGTCTTGTTAGGTCAACAACACATGTCAGGAGAATGACTCGAGTGAGGAAGTGGAAGAGGGAGTGGTGGACAATGACATCACTGACACAACCTGGGAATGTGGCAAACCAAGCAAGGACAGCAGTACAGAGGGGAGGGATCCACAGCACCGCAACAGGCTGGAAGAGGCTGTGGGATGGCAAAAGAGAGAAGGTGGGCCACACCAAATAGGCCTGCTTACAGATGTCCTTAACTCAGGCCTTTGAACCTAAGCGCAAATACCCAGGAAATGTTGCCATTTTGCCCTAGAAACATAGAATGTGTGTGTCGGCAGATAAGAACTATTTGGCCCATCTAGTCTGCCCAATATACTGATACTATGAATAGCCCCTGGCCCTATCCTATATGAAGGATGGCCTTGTGCCTATCCCATGCATGCTTAAATTCCTTCACTGTATTTGCAGCTACCACTTCTGCAGGAAGGCCATTCCATGCATCCACTACTCTCTCAGTAAAGTAATACTTTCTGATATTACTTTTAAACCTTTGCCTCTCTAATTTAAATGTATTTAAAAGTTTCTATCATATCCCCTCTGTCTCGTCTTTCTTCCAAGCTATACATGTTAAGGTCCTTTAATCTTTCCTGGTAAGTTTTAACCTGCAATCCATGTACTAGTTTAGTAGCTCTTCTCTGAACTCTCTCCAAAGTATCAATATCCTTCTGGAGATATGGTCTCCAGTACTGAGCAGAATACTCCAAATGAGGTCTCACTACTGCTCTGTAGAGCGGCATGAGCGCCTCCCTCTTTCTACTGTTAATGCCTCTCCCTATACACCCAAGCATTCTGCTAGCATTTCCTGCTGCTCTATGACATTGTCTGCCTACCTTTGAGTCTTCTGAAATAATGACCCCTAAATCCCTTTCCTCAGATACTGAGGTTAGGACTGTATCACTGATTGTATATTCTGATCTTGGTTTTTATGCCCCAGGTGCATTATCTTCCTCTAATCAACATTACATTTTAGTTGCCAGATTTTTGACTATTCATCTGGTTTTCCTAAATCCTTTTCCATTTGGTGTATCCCTCCAGGAACATCAACCCTGTTACAAATCTTTGTATCATCAGCAAAAAGACACACCTTACCATCGAGGACTTCTGCAATTTCGCTGATAAAGATATTAAACAATATGTGTCCCAGAACACATCCCTGAGGTACCCCACTGGTAACAAGACCATGGTCAGAATATACTCCATTGACTACAACCCTCTGTTGCCTGTCCCTTAGTCACTGCCTAATCCATTCAACAATATGGGAGTCCAAGCCCAAAGACTGCACTTTATTGATAAGCCTTCTATGTGGGACAGTATCAAAAGCCTTACTAAAGTCTAGATAAGCGATGTCTACTGCACCTCCGCCATCTATTATTTTAGTCACCCAATCAAAAAAATCTAAAAGATTAGTTTGACATGATCTCCCTGAAGTAAACCCATGCTGTTTTTCATCTTTCAATCCATGGGATATTGATGACAGGCTTACTGGCCTATAGTTGCCCGATTCCTCCCTACTACCTTTCTTGTGAATGGGCACAACATTTGCTAATTTCCAATCTTCTCGGACGACTCCTGTTACCAGTGATTGGTTAAATAAATCTGGTTAAATAAATCTGTTAATGGTTTTGCTAGTTCACCGCTGAGCTCTTTTAATAGATTTGGGTGTATCTCATCAGGCCCCTGTGACTTATTTGTATTAATTTTAGACAGCTGACTTAGAACCTCTTCCTCTATAAAGACACATGCATCAAAAGATTCAGTAGTCTTTCTCCCTAACTGAGGTCCTTTTCCTTCATTTTCCCTTGTAAAAACTGAACAGAAGTATTCATTGAGGCAGTCGGCTAGTTCTTTATCTTCTTCCATATACCTTCCTTCTTTTGTTATTAATTTGGTAATTCCTTGTTTTAGTTTCCTTTTTTCATTTATGTATCTGAAGAATGTCTTATCGTCCTTTTTTCAACGACCGAGCTAATTTCTCTTCTGCCTGTGCTTTAGAAGCTCTTATAACTTGATTGTCCTCTCTCTTCCTAATCTTATAAATTTCCCTGTTATCCTCGTTTTTTTTTATTTTTATAATTACTAAATGCTATCTTTTTGTTTTTAATGATTTTGGCCACTTCTTCATAGTAGCACAGTGGTCTCTTCCTTTTTTTTGCTTTTACTGACTAGCCTAATGCAATTATCTGTTGCCTTCAATAGTGCCACTTTTAAGTAGTCCCATTTCTCTTGGACTCAATTAAAACTGTTCCAATCTGATAGGGACTCGTATACCACTAATCTAATTTTAGAAAAGTCAGTTTTTCTACAATCTAAAACTTTTGTTTTTGTGTGGTGTGACTCAGTCACTGTACTTATAGTAAACCACACTGACTGGTGGTCACTAGATCCCAAGATTTCCCATACAGTAATATCAGATACCAAATTCCCATTTGTGAATACTAAATCTAAAATGGCCTCCTTCTGGGTTGGCTCCTCAACTACTTGCTGTAGAGATAATCCCAGTAGGGAATTTAGAATATCTGTACTCCTGTCAGAACTAGTTATTTTGTTTTTCCAGTTTACATCAGGAAGATTAAAGTCTCCCATAATGATAACTTCCCCTTTCAATGTCATTTTAGCTATTTCCTCAACTAGTAGATCATCTAATTCTTTGACTTGGCTAGGTGGTCTATATATCACAGCTACACGAGTTACCTTATGATTATCAAGCTGCAACGTAACCCAAACAGACTCTTGCTGACTTGTACATCACATACAGGGCCACCCCTCCCCCTTTCTTGCCTTCTCTGTCTTTCCTATATAGAGAGAACCCTGGTATTGTTATATCCCAGTCATGACTTTCATTGAACCATGTCTCAGTAACAGCCACTAAAGACATGGTTCAGGCCACTATAGACTTAAATTCATTGATCGTATTCCCTAAACTGCAAGCATTTATAGACAAGACTCTGAGCTTGTCATTTCTTAACCTATGTGCTACTGGCATCTTCTGGTTTTGTTCTGGGGGGCAGACACTATTTACCAAGCCGTAAATTGAATTCCTTATGGCGCATCTGCCTGTCATGCTGAAGGTTATGCACAGGCAAAACTGCAGAGAATGAAACAGTTGATGCAACCTCCCGTATATCTGTCACGACCGCTATCCCAGCAGCAGTCGTGTCGCACCAGACGGAGGGGAAGGGGGACCCTTATCTACGGATGGGAAATAGAACGGTCACCCCTGACTAACCCTAAGCTGGCACCTGTCTGTCCTGATACCCTAGACGGGGTGCGAACCCGTGCGGCGAGCAGGATGCCATGCCTAAACCCTCAGTCACCCTAACAAGACTAGACTGGGGAAAGGCAGATGGGAGCACTAGTCACCATCACTCACGTCTAGGAGAACAACAGGGGAAGACAGCAACAAACAAACAAACAATCAAACATAGATAGACTTATCCAGTCACGAGCAGAGAAGGTGATCCCAGTAACGACGGTCCACACCGGACGAGAGCTCCACAGCAATACCATCAAACGATCTCCTTCAAAGGTCAGAATAGCACTGGAAGTAAGGACTATATCTGGCAATGACTGCAAGTGAAACTGAAACTAATATAGTAGCTGGGAGTGGCAGACAGGACTCACCTGAGAAGGATGCCTACAAACTCCCAGTCAGAACAAAAAGGTTCACAAGGCAAAACCCTGATGACATACCCTGAACCACAGAGCAAACTCACAAGCTATCGCGAGTAGCAAGTCGCTGCGACCTTCTCCTCCCAGACCTGTCTGGATCAGTCACAGTCGTGACAATATCATTACCAAGTGTGTGAAAATCTTCCTTCACCTTTGAAACCTCATTGCAAGCCAGATCATTTGTCCCAAGATGGATAATAACATCCACCTCCTTTTCCTGCTTTGCTTGCCTAACAATATTAAGGAGAGGTCGTCTGTCCCTGCTAGCGGTAGCACCACTAAACCAAAACCATTTTCCTCAAACTTCACACTTCTTTTGATAGAATTGTCACCAACAGCTGCTTACTATCAGTTATCACCTTATCCTTTTTGTCTATGGCTGCAGTCTTGCATACGTAAGGCATAGGAGATGATTTTTCCTCACCTACTGTGCCTGAGCCATCCTCCATGTTGCTCTTGCGCTCTGAAAGGGTTGCAAATGAATTATGGAGAGCCACAGGCTGTGGGACATGTCTTCTATCCACAACTCTAAGGAAACCAGAAACTGCAGTAACCCATCTTCCATTTCTAGTGGCTCTGCAACGTTCCCAGCCTGAGTTTGTTTAACAGTTAATTTACAAATCTCAGATTTCAAACATGCATTTCCTGCTGCATTACAGAGAGCTGTCTACAGATCAGACAGCATCCAAACCTCCAAAGAGTGGTGTCACAGGGCGCCAGCGGCATGCTTCTCCCCTCCTGCGCCGATGACATGGCAGTAGTCTCGATCGCCGTGTTCTTCTGTTGCGCCGAGAGGCTCCCCTGGTTGCCGGGGTAACGGGGGGCGGAGCGCGGCCGGCCGTACACTTCCTCTTTGTGAGGCCGGCGTCCCATGTCCCCATAGCTACACTCAAAGGGGCTGAGCGCCGAGCTGACTACTCGGCGCTCGTCTACACACAGGGGGGGAGGTCATGTGGCACTGGCCACGTCACATGACCTCTGCTCTTCACTTTTTAAACAGGCAACATGCTAGCCACAGGTTGCATGTGATTCATTGTCCAAGACTAGTTGTTACTTTGTTCCCAGTGCTATTTGGATTTTGACCTGTGCCCGTTTTTGACCCGCTACTGTTTGCTCCTTAGTTCTAGACGTGACCTCTTGGCTTGACCTTCGGCTTGTGACCTGGCCTGTTCATGTTTATTCTTCTGGTACTGATTTACTCTCCTGGTATTTGACCTCAGCTTCCCCTGACTATTCGCTGCTTTCTCCATTTGTACTTCGTCGCCCTCTTGGTATTGACTCGGTCCATTCACTATCCGTTGTTTGTCTTGTCTGTCCTCCCAGCACGTATTTTAAGCTAGGAACTGCCGTCCAATTGTCCCCTGTCATCGGGGCTTGTGTGGCAAGTAGGCAGGGCCAGGGGTGAGGGTGGAGCGCAGTGGTCACTATCTTTCCCCCCTGTGTGTGCTTGAACGTGATAGTGACAGAATCACAGGTCTATATATCATCATGGACCCTTTACAGAATCTTACTGACCATGTACAAAACCTGGCGCAAATCGTTCAGGAACTGGAAGAAAGTTTACTGGCCCAAAAATCCGCTCGGACGCTCCTGCCGTATTGGTTTTCTGGAGACCGCAAGTGCTTCTTGGCCTTCAAGGTAGCTTAAAGCTTTCATTTTCGCTTCCGGCCTCATTCGCCTGGTTCTGACTAGGGTTGAGCGAACACGAACAGTAAAGTTCGGGTTCGTCCCAAACTTTAGGATTTTTGGACCCTGGACCCGAACCCGCACATTTCAGTAAAAGTTTGGGTTCGATTTCAATGTTTGGCGATTTCTCTGCGCTTTTTTTAATGCTACAGAGCAGCCAATCAACAAGTGTTTAACTCTGTGCCCTTAGAAGCCATCACAGCCATGCCTACTAATGGCATGGCTGTGATTGGCCAGTTCAGCATGTGACCCAGCCTCTATATAAGCTGGAGTCACGTAGTGCTGCACGTCACTCTGCTGTTACAAATGTAGGGAGAGGATGCTGCTGGTGATTTCAGGGAGAGAATAGGAGAGAATCTTTGGTTCAGATCGTGAGTCTAAATAAGCGATCGACATACATTTAGTTGTGTCGGTGCAGGGCACGATCTTTTTACCCTGCCCTGAGCCCAGTGACCGAAAAAAATAAAAAACTTTTATCCATCTGTTAGTTAGGTGGGCGGCGTCAGCGGCCATTTTATTCAAGCTCAGTGCACCAGCACTGCATCTGAGCTTTTGTGACATTGAAATCCAATCTTTGAAAACAGCACTAATAATCTGGTTGTAAAAAATAACCCTTTTTTGGCAATATACAACATCTGGTGCATTTGCAGGATTAGTCAGTGTGCAATTTAAGCTAGAAATACAGCCATAATTTTCTGGGTTTTTAAAAACACACTTTTTGGGGCCAAAATCCACTATTTTACAGATCTGCAAGTGTGAAATTCAAGTTTAATATATACAGCTTTTATATTCTGTTAGTAAAACAACACACTTGTTTGGCAATATACATCTGGATTAGCCAGTGTGCAATTTAAGCTAGAAATACAGCTCTAATTTCCTGGGTTTAAAAAAAAATAAAAATATTTTGCCAAAATACACCATTTTACAGCCCTTGCAGCATCAGCACGTGTGAAATTCCAGGGTTATATACTGCTGTCATATTCTGTTATTAAACAAACACACATTTGGGCAAAAAAAGTTTATTTGGCAGCCTTTGCTGCAGATGTCATTGTGAGATACACCCTCTATATACAGGGGTTCTATTCAATTAATTGAAATACAGCCATTTTGTGTACAAATCTTTAATTGCGGCCTAGTGAGGGTCAGGGTGTGTGAGATACATCCTTTATATACAGGGGTTATATTCTTCTATTAATAAAACACCCTTTTTTGGGCAAAATACACAATATTTCCGCCCTTGCAGCATCAAGATGTTTGAAATTCCAGGGTTATATACTGCTGTCACATTCAGTTATTAAACAAACACACGTTTGGGCAAAAAAAAGTTTATTTGGCAGCCTATGCTGCATATGTCATTGTGAGACACCCTTTAAATACAGGGGTTCTATTCAGTTATTTGAAATACAGCCATTTTGGGCAAGCAAATTTAATTGAGGCCTAGTCTGGTTCAGGGCATGTGAGATACACCCTGTACATACTGTCGTTCTATTCTGCTATTAATTAAACACCCATTTGCGGGAAATATCCTAAATTCGAGAAATATGAGGAGAGCACCAAATAAGGGACATGGCCCAGGTTGTGGTGCTGCTGGTGGAGCTCCTGTTGCACGTAGAGGACGTGGTCGATCTGTGCTAGCTACACACACAAGTGAAACACCTTCCTCAGGTGCGAGTAGGCGACAGAACCTGCAGCGGTATTTGGTTGGGCCTAATGCGGCTCTACAAATGGTGAGGCCTGAACAAGTACAGGCGATAGTAGATTGGGTTGCTGACAGTGCCTCCAGTTCCTTCACATTGTCTCCCACCCAGTCTCCTGCTGAAAGATCACAGTTGGCACCTGCAGCCGATGTCCATCAGTCTTTCACCTCACCCCCTTGCAAATCAGCCAAGCAGTCTGATATTGAATATTCGTAATTATTCCAATTATCACGATTAATATGCGATTTAATTAATCGCGTATTGCGATTTTTTTCTTAGGCAACGTTCCTATGACTAATTGACTATGGCTAGGCTATATGTGTATTTTACGAAAATTCGTAATATTGCTCTAACTTCGTCTTTTAGAATATTCGTAATATTCTAAAAGACGAAGTTAGAGCAATATTACGAATTTTCGTAAAATACACATATAGATTGTAATTTAGCTAATATAGTACTATAATCCTTTTTTTTCTCAAATTTTTGTTGTCTCTTATGAACTTCAGTTTTGTAAAATATGTACACTATAAAAAAAATTACTATATTAGTATATTAGCTAAATTACAATCTATATGTGTATTTTACGAATATTCTCAATATTGCTCTAACTTCGTCTTTTAGAATATTACGAATATTCTAAAAGACGAAGTTAGAGCATTAAGAATATACGTAAAAAGTTGAAATCGCAATTCGATTATTATAACTTGAATTAATCGAATTGAGATTTCAACTTAGCATAAAAGACGAAGTTAAAGTTAGAGCAATATTAAGAATATATGTAAAAAGTTGAAATCGCAATTCGATTATTATAACCTGAATTAATCGAAGTGCGATTTCAACTTATACAGTCTACCATGTTTGGTTTGTTATCGCGATAATACGTCATTTAAATAATCGTGTTTGTGCGTCCGTACGTGCGTGCCTGTTTTTGTCTTTGGATCGCAAGCGGAGTGGAGAGAGACAGAGAACTTTATTCGAAAATGGCCAAGAGCAATTTTAATCAAGAAGAGCTGGAAGCTTTAATCACTGTAAGTGTGGCGAAACCAACCTCGCCACGGTGTTTTGGAGGGGGCTGTTTGAAGGCCTCTTGCCTCAGGATTATGGCCCATAGTAACTTTAAAGGAGAAGACAGACCGGCCGCACAGCTTAAATCTGTCTGTGGAATTGTATTTTATGTTATTATGCGTTTGGTTAAATTGTATGTTATGTGAGGGCACCCAGATAGCTAATATTATTGTATTCGTGTATTCTGAGTGCCATTCACCTAATGATATGCACTCAGACTTGAGCTATCTGGGGATATGTTAAATGTCTGTGTTTGCTGTGGGGGTGTGCCATTGTGTGTTTAAATGGTGATGTCTGTCCTGTTGTCTCCACATGTGTATTGGCGATCTCCCTTTGTCCTGAGAGATAATTGGATTGCCCTCGGTTGTCTCCGGGACAGAGGAGGAAACCATGATGCATTGTGGGGATGTGTTGTATCTGTTCTGTGTCGCAGTCTCCCTTCTGGTCCTCTAGGGGGTGGGAACGATTGGTTGCTGTACTTGCATTGTGTGTGTTGTAAGATATTGATTGGTTGGATTTCAAAACCCTGTGGGCAGTACTGTTTGTTTTTTTATGAATAAAAGAGTCTGTATCTGAAGTACAGTCAGATCACTGCTGGCCCTCAACACGGAGCCTTGTCTCGTTATTGGGGGGATTCCCTGTATGCTGTTGGAGACTGATTGCCAGGAGTGTAAGCCGATTTATGCTTTTCCTGTTCGTCTGCCGGCAGCTATTCGCGAGGGTCCAGTTTGGAGTGCTATTTTGTATCCAGTTCGGGAGTTTGGTGTTCTGCAGTAGCTGTGCCTGTCTCTCAGAAAGGGGCATATCGCCTAAACGGATTTTAACCCCTTGTCTGCTCAAACGGTCCGTTACAGTAAGTAATTCTACCGAAAAAAGTATGTCACTGTTAAAGGGGCGGCCACAGTTCTAGTCACTGTTAAAGGGGCGGCCACAGTTCTAGTCACTGTTAAAGGGGCGGCCACAGTTCTAGTCACTGTTAAAGGGGCGGCCACAGTTCTAGTCACTGTTAAAGGGGCGGCCACAGTTTTAATCACTCTTAAAGGGGCGGCCACAGTTCTAGTCACTGTTAAAGGGGCGGTCACTATTCAAGTCACTGTTAAAGGGGCGGTCACTATTCAAGTCACTCTTAAAGGGGCGGCCACAGTTCTAGTCACTTTTAAAGGGGTGGCCACAGTTCTAGTCACTTTTAAAGGGGCCTTCACTATTCAAGTCACTCTTAAAGGGGCGGTCACTATTCAAGTCACTCTTAAAGGGGCGGCCACAGTTCTAGTCACTTTTAAAGGGGCGGCCACAGTTCTAGTCACTGTTAAAGGGGCAGTCACTATTTAAGTCACTCTTAAAGGGGCAGCCACAGTTCTAGTCACTTTTAAAGGGGCGGTCACTATTCAAGTCACTCTTAAAGGGGCGGCCACTGTGGAGTTTAGTTCTTATATTTGCCTTGAATATAAATTTTATTTTTATTTTTTTACTTTCATATAGTTCCATAGGGAACTATATAAATATCTACTCTTTTACCGTTTTGATATAACATTATATTTTTGATGGTTGACATGACTATAATTACTAATAATTGTATGTTACAACTTTGGGATTACATCCTTTCATTGTTATCTTGCAGACGATGTTGGAGAAGGGATATGACGACATAAAATGCCGTCTTGAAAAGAAGGCCATAGTGCGGCGAGAGACACGCCGGCTGTGGCACCTGCATGGAACAATTCATTCTAAAAATTCCATGCTCAAGAAATGGTCCGACCTAAAGTGCCACAGGATGGATCTGATCAAAGAGGTCAGAGACAAAAACTGTCCAGGTACGATGCTTACATTAATTTTCTATCACCCACCTATTGTTATTTATGTGTTCAGATATGCAAATAAGTATTTATATCCCTTTACAACTGATAACTTAGTTCAGTGGTGTCGAACCGATGGGACGGGTGCTAGAGGTGGCACTCGGAGCCCTCTCTGTGGGCCGCATACCCTTGAAAAGGTCTAAGGCGTACTAATCGGCTTTAGACATTTCCTACCATACAGCTTGGCAGGCCACTATTAACAGCACAGTCAGCATATTGAATGTAGGCGGCTGTTACAGCGAAATGATAATTGTGTGGAGGACAGACTATACTGGTGTTCAGGTACAATGGGAACGTTGGAAATTTGCAATAAATAATTTAGTTGGGTTTCTCTTCTGCCTAAAAGTTCTACAGCACGGATTTGATAAATGCTGGGACACGTAGCTGATTATCTCTTTACAATATATACATACACTCACAGCGAGATACAGATATATGATGTAAACCCTTATCCAATGTCAAAACAGTTGACTTGGTCCACCTCATTGGAATAACCCTGCAACAGTATCTTGCGAACCAAAACCCCCCAATACCTCATCCTAGCTATTAACATACTCAATTGTAAACCATCTGAAATACTTCATTCATAGTTTCATCGAACACCAAATCATGTGAAATCAAACAAAGGGGTAATCATTATCCCATCCAGATACCACCATAGATTAATTTGTGTAACGTTAGCTTATTTTTTTTTGCTTTGCTTGTTTATCTTGTTATTTTTAAAAAATATGTTAATTACAGGGGTGCCTCTTCCAAAAGTGCGCCCTAAGCGCTCGAATAAGAAGAAGGTGGTGGAAGAGGAGATGACGGAGGATGAGGAGGAGGATGAGGAGCAGGAAGAGGAGCAGGAAGAGGAGCATCCAGGACCATCAGGGCATCAGGCCCATAGGCCACCTGAGGCAGTTCAGGTCCAGGAGGATGAGGAGGAGGAGGAGGAAGACGAGGTGGTGACCACCCCCCGCCAGGAGGGTAAATATATTCTGTTGATGTTTTAATGTCCCCACACACATACAGGTGTCAGTTTAGTCTTCACCACAGGCAGATTTTATTCAAGAAAAGAATTATAAACAAGTTCAAGTTCAACCTCTAATTGTTATTCAGACTTCACATATTACATAACCTAAAGTCCCCCACTTTGCGTTCACGCCAAACAGTGTAACAAAAATATTAGTATTTCACCAGTCTTTAGGGTCTGTCAGAGACCACGCTCATTTCTCTGCAGGTTCAGTTTTCACATCTCCTGTCCACACTTGAAAAGAACAGCATTTTTAATCCAAACTTTATTAAAAAGGCTTGATGGAGTACAGTAGTGACCTGTGCCACTATATCTGTCTGGGCACTCAGTCCAAAAACTAGGACCCTAATTAATTCCACGTAAAGTTTTTTTTACAGCTAGCTGATGTTACTGGTGTACTGATTTCCATAAAGTATCTGAATGAGGCATACTGTTTAGAGTTGAGCGTACACCTGGATGTTCGGGATCGAGAAGTTCGGCCGAACTTCCCGGAAATGTTCGAGTTCGGGATCCGAACCCGACCCGAACTTCATCCCGAACCCGAACCCCATTGAAGTCAATGGGGACCCGAACTTTTTGGCACTAAAAAGGCTGTAAAACAGCCCAGGAAAGGGCTAGAGGGCTGCAAAAGGCAGCAAAATGTAGTTAAATCCCCTGCAAACAAATGTGGATAGGGAAATTAATTTTTTTTAAAAATAAATTTTTACCAATATCAATTGGAGAGAGGTTCCATAGCAGAGAATCTGGCTTCATGTCAGTAGAGAATCAGTCTTCATGTCATAGCAGAGAATCAGGCTTCACGTCTCCCAACACTGGAACAGTCCATTGTCATATATTTAGGCCCCGGCACACAGGCAGAGGAGAGAGGTCCCATAACAGAGATTCAGGCTTCATGTCAGCAGAGAATCAATCTTCATGTCATAGCAGAGAATCATGCTTCACGTCACCCAACACTGGAACAGTCCATTGTCATATATTTAGGCCCCGGCACCCAGACAGAGGAGAGAGGTCCCATAACAGAGATTCAGGCTTCATGTCAGCAGAGAATCAGTCTTCATGTCATAGCAGAGAATCAGGCTTCACGTCACCCAACACTGGAACAGTCCATTGTCAGATATTTAGGCCCCGGCACCCAGGCAGAGGAGAGAGGTCCCATAACAGAGATTCAGGCTTCATGTCAGCAGAGAATCAGTCTTCATGTCATAGCAGAGAATCAGGCTTCACGTCACCCAACACTGGAACAGTCCATTGTCAGATATTTAAGCCCCGGCACCCAGGCAGAGGAGAGAGGTCCCATAACAGAGATTCAGGCATGGGCGTGTCTGTTTCCTGCAGCTGAGTTGGAAAGTTGTGTGTGCAGCAGCTCCTGAGAACTTCCACCTCGTTAAGGCCCCAAGGAGATTTTTCAACACCTTAATCCCCTGGGAGGGACCAGGCTTGTGGGGAGATTTTCCACCTTTCCCCCCAAGCCCAGGCCCTGCCTCTCCCTAGGGAGATCTTAGGGGCCTGGGCTATGCGCTCAGGCAAGGCCCAGGATCCTGCTTCCCTGGGTAGGCCGGCGGGGAGTAGGGGAGGTGAACTACCGGCCTCTGCTCCATCTTCCGCTCCGGGGGTAAGAAGATCCAGCAGGGGTCATGTGGATGTGTCCCCTGTGGCCCCCAGGCGTGATGCTGTGAAGACCACCAGCCAGTCCGGGAGGGTGGACGGTAACCCTCCAAGAGGCGAGTGGAGAGGCGAGTGGAGTGCTTCTGGAGGTGGGCTGGGAGCGGTGGAAGCTGACTGGGGCAACATGAGGCCTCGGGAGGCAGTCACCGCATACAGCTCCCATATCGCGGCCTACCTCCGGGAGCACGAAGAAACTGGAAAAATGCTAAAGAGACTCAGAAATGAGTTAAAGCAGGAGAGAGTCAAGGCAAACAAAGCCTCCAAGGTTAAGAGGCCAGAGATTTCGGCCAGGATTAAACTCCTGAAAGAAGAAATTCAATTGCAAGAAGCAAGAAGGCTGATTATCCTGAAGGGTAGTGGCCCTTTTCAGGAGAAATTAAAGAATGAAGAAAGGTTCTATGAGATGACCCAGGCAAGGCAGTCCTGGGAGGAAGAGCCAGAGTAAGACCTGGGGGAGCAGATTTTGGAAGCAAGCCTGCCACCGGGGCAGAGATGCCAGCAAACGAACTTGCCCCCCGCGAGCTCAGAGGAGGACTACTGTGAGAACAACTCAGGCGGTCAGCTGATGGAGGAGATCCGTCACCTGGAATCCCCAAGGATCCGTGAAG
Source organism: Bufo gargarizans (assembly GCF_014858855.1). NCBI lineage: Eukaryota > Metazoa > Chordata > Amphibia > Anura > Bufonidae > Bufo > Bufo gargarizans. Next base: position 30,778,745 of record NC_058080.1, on the reverse strand, counting down.
AGGGGTTTGTTTTTGACGATGATCTGCTGGATGAAGATACAATGGGCAAGAAACATAATAAAGCAAAGAAGACTTCACTGGAGGTGAGATATGTACAGTCATGTGAAAAAATTAGGACACCCTTTGAAAGCATGTGGTTTTTTGTAACATTTTTAATAAAAGGTTATTTCATCTCCGTTTCAACAATACAGAGAGATTAAAGTAATCCAACTAAACAAAGAAAACTGAAGAAAAGTCTTTTCAAGATCTTCTGTAAATGTCATTCTACAAAAATGCCTATTCTAACTGAGGAAAAAGATAGGACACCCTCACATGTATTCCCTCTTAAATTGGCTCAGATCTCACACAGGTATATCACACCAGGTGCACATAATTAGTAGATCGTTACTCTGCATGTTGAATGAGGCTTGCCCTATTTAAACCTCAGACATTTAGTTTGGTGTGCTCCTGACTGTTGAAGTGAGAGTGAGCACCATGGTGAGAGCAAAAGAGCTGTCAGAGGACTTCAGAAAAAAGATTGTAGCAGCCTATGAGTCTGGGAAGGGATTTAAAAAGATCTCAAAAGATTTTGAAATCAGTTATTCCACTGTCCGGAAGATAGTCTACAAGTGGAGGGCTTTCAAAACAACTGCCAACATGCCCAGGACTGGTCGCCCCAGCAAGTTCACCCCAAGAGCAGACCGCAAGATGCTAAAAGAGGTCTCCAAAAACCCTAAAGTGTCATCTCGAGAACTACAGCAGGCTCTGGCTACTGTTGATGTAGAAGTACATGCCTCTACAATCAGAAAGAGACTGTACAAGTTTAACTTGCATGGGAGGTGTGCAAGGAGGAAACCTTTGCTTTCCAAGAGAAACATCGAGGCCAGACTGACATTTGCCAATGATAAAGTTGACAAAGACCAGGACTTCTGGAATAATGTTCTTTGGACAGATGAGTCCAAAATTGAATTATTTGGACACAACAGCAGAGGACATGTTTGGCGTAAACCAAACACAGCATTCCAAGAAAAGAACCTCATACCAACTGTGAAGCATGGAGGTGGAAGTGTCATGGTTTGGGGCTGCTTTGCTGCAGCAGGACCTGGTCAGCTCACCATCATAGAATCCACGATGAATTCTACTGTGTATCAGAAGGTGCTTGAAGAACATGTGAGACCATCAGTTAGAAAATTAAAGCTGAAGCGGAACTGGACCATGCAACATGACAATGACCCAAAACATACTAGTAAATCAACCAAAGATTGGCTGAAAAAGAAGAAATGGAGAGTCCTGGAATGGCCAAGTCAAAGTCCAGATTTGAATCCTATTGAGATGCTGTGGGGTGACTTGAAAAGGGCTGTACGTGCAAGAAACCCCTCAAACATCTCACAGCTGAAAAAGTTCTGCATTGAGGAGTGGGGTAAAATTTCCTCAGACCGATGTCGAAGACTGGTAGATGGCTACAAGAACCGTCTCACTGCAGTTATTTCAGCCAAAGGAGGTAACACTCGCTATTAGGGGCAAGGGTGTCCTATCTTTTTCCTCAGTTAGAATAGGCATTTTTGTAGAATGACATTTACAGAAGATCTTGAAAAGACTTTTCTTCAGTTTTCTTTGTTTAGTCGGATTACTTTAATCTCTCTGTATTGTTGAAACGGAGATTAAATAACCTTTTATTAAAAATGTTACAAAAAACCACATGCTTTCAAAGGGTGTCCTAATTTTTTCACATGACTGTATATGTGCCTCACCAGCTGTGTTCCGGGCCGACTGCGGGGTCGACTCGGGACACAGCACCCACTAACCCCCCTAGCCCGATCTCTGTAGTGATACCGGAGCGCGGGAGTGGGGAGAGGAAAGAAGCTAAGATGGCGGTAGCGAGGGCGGCGAAGAAAGGGAGGAGCGAGACAGGAAGGTTCTGGCAGAGAAGGGGGGGAGCGTGGCTGAGCGTCAGGTGTCCCCGCCTGCCGCCGCGTCCGCGGTAGCGCTGGGTAAGTGCACAGTGGAAGTGCGGCGGTATGGGGGGATGCCGTCGTCCCTTCTGTTGCTGTTGCTTTTGATATCGGGTCCCCTGCTTTTCCTGCCCTTGGTGGCTCCGCTGCGCCTGTGTTTCCTGCTTCCTCTGCCGCCGATGTCAGTCGGCAGGTGGTGGGGGGGCGGGGCCGGGGCAGCGGGGGCACCTGTGGACACACCCATAGGGGTGTCTGTGGGCAGGGGGGTTGGTATCCCAATGGACGGAGTGTGTGTGGCTGGGAGCAGTGGTGCCACAAGCCGGCTGCAAGCAGCAGGAGGGAAAAGTCCTGCAAGATATAACAGACAGGACAGACAGGACAATAAAGGAAAAGGAAAAGGAAAAGGGACAGTAATGAAACCAGCCAAAAAGGCTCGGAAAAAAATGGCCACTGTATATAAAGTGTTTAGGGCGGTGGACTCTGCTGCATCCCCTCTATTCTCCACTGGTACAGGGGGGGTGAGGAGGATTGTAACTGAGGCACAAATACACCTGCCAGCCAATAAGGCCAAGGATACAGCCTCAAAAGCTGTGGAGGCTGAGGCTGTGCTGCCAATCACGCCAGCGGTTCCTACTATCCCCATTGTCCCCACTGGTCCAGCAGTATGTGTGGGGGGGACAATGAAATAGTGATGACCACTGCAGAGGTGGGTCCCCTGGGTCAAATTGATAAAAGTGATAAAAGTATTGAGATGTTTAATGTTGGGGCTGTTATCCCGGATCCTGTGGGGGGGGAGTGGGGTCGGCCGTCCGCTGTAAAAGTGGCGGGGTCCCCCCGTGTGCCCCCCTCAGGGGGGTCCGGCGTGACAGTTGGAACAGGTGGGGGGGGGGGGGGCGCCGGTTCTGCTGCCCCTCCTGCGTCCGTGGTGCCTGGCAGAAGTTATGCCAGTGTGGCTGCGGCTGTGGGGGGGGGGAGGGGCTGGCCTCTTTGGCTTCCTCACTCTCAGGGTCTGGTAATGGTGACTTGCAGCGGCGACTGCTGGAGGCCCTCAAAAAGGGGGAGAGCTACTTTTCCATAGAGGGGAAGAAGGTGGAATGTTCATTCTGGTTAAACAGACATGGCGTTCGGGCCTTCCACGAACAGAACGGGGGCGAGACCACCTGGTCTTCACCCACAACCGGCCCTGGAGCCAGACGGAATGTGGTCTGTCTCAAGTGGAGTAGCGATGAAGCTTTCCCTACTAGGAAGAGGGTAGTGGAGCTCCTGCTTGGGATGGGTTTCAAGGCAACCGACATCTTTGCCTTGATCCATCCTTTTGGCTCCAAGGAGTTTGACATCAGCTTTGTCCGGACGGAGGGGCTTGAGCTCTTCTGGTCCGGATATGAGCTGCTGAAGAACATGCCGGACTGGCGTGGTTTTGTTGCAAAAGTGATAACCCGCCAGAGTGAGGTCAAGAGAGTGACCGTGCTGACACTTAACGAGTCGCTCTCTTGTATTGACATCATGACCTGGCTGGGTAGATACGAAGAGGTCCAGGGAATACAAGCTAAAAACCTGGACGAGTTTGGCATTTGGTCGGGTGCCTGGACGTTTAATATCAAGCTTAAGCGTCTGGGCAGTACAGTTTCCTACATTCCATCATCTGCCTTTATTGGCCGAGACAGGATCTTGGTTTTCTACAGGGGGCAGCCTAAGCTCTGTCACAAGTGCGGCAGCCCCACACACTTCAGCGCCAACTGCCAAGTGAAGAAGTGCGCGTTGTGTGGGGGGACAGGTCATCTAGCTGCATCTTGTGAGGAGATTAGATGCAACCTGTGTGGGGAACTCGGGCACCCCTTCAGTCGCTCTCTCTCTCTCTCTGAGGCCAATGGGGCCCGAGCTCATGCAGGAGCGGGCCGGGAGGTCCCTTCGGCTGAGGCGGGTACTGGCAAAGGCAGTGGAGTTAAGGGGTCAGTGAGGAACCAGAACAACCCGTCCCGGCAGAGGCGGAGAGAGCGGCGTCAGGCGGAGAGGGAGGGGGAAGAACCCCATCCTGGGGTGATGCCCGCTCCTTCCCAAAAGACTGCCCCTCTTGAATCCGAGACCCTAGGGGGCAGCGAGCTGGAGGAGGAGATTGAGAGACTGGATCGGGCCAAAGAGACTCTGTCCTCGCACTACGAAAGTTCTGCAGAGGGTAGTGGGGCAGAGTCCCAAAGTAGACGGAAACGGCGTACTAAAAAAAGATCTAGCCCGACCAAAATTGCCAGGGAAGGTGTAACCGGCTCCCCTCTGGAGCTCTCCAACCGGTACCTCATCTTGGATGAGACCTCTGCCTCCTCTGCTGAGGAGGGGGTTGAAGGTGAGGGGCCGGGGGCAAAGGAGGGAGAGCCTTCAGGGGGCCCCGCGCCCCCCTCTGGTGGGGATGCAAGGTCCTCAGGAGGGGTGGCAAAACCGGGCCCTGAGACTGAGAAAGCCAAGAGTGGTGCGCAGAGGGAGGTGGTGGTGGCAAAGATGGATACCACTATCTCCCTCAAGAGAGGTCGTGCTGCTCTAGAAGGCAGCCCCGGGAGGGGGGAGAAGGATGGGAAGAAGGCCATCTAATTTAATTACTCTTTGTGGTGGTACCCGCTCTGCTGACTCTGGTGACCATTAATGTCACCAGCATTAAGTCGGATGCGGCTCGATTCACAGCCTTTGATTTTCTCAGCCGTGTTGAAGCTGACATTTTGTTTTTGCAAGAGACCAGGCTGCCAGATTTGGCAGCGATTTATAAAGCCAAGAGGGAGTGGAGACCGGGGCCCTCCTACTGGTCTCTTGCGGCTGAGCCGTATGGCGGAGTGGCGGTCCTTTTTACCCCACCGGTAGAATGCCGACGAGTAATTGAATTAGAAATGGGGAGGTGTTTGATCTTGAATATCCTCATGAAGGGACAGGAACTGCGCCTGATCAATATCTACGGGCCCCAGTCCAGGTGGGACAGGAAATGTCTCTTTATGAGGATTAAGCCTTTCCTTTTTACAAGCCGGCAGGTGGTTTTTGGTGGGGACTTTAATACTGTCACAAGACCCCAAGACAGAGGCGGCACCAGAACCCAGCTGACTTATGATAGTATTTTTCTGAATAGAGTAGCTAGTGAGGCTCGTCTGGAGGATGTCCACATTAGGCATACCCCAGGCCACGGGGGTTTCACTATCTATAGAGGTAGTCAGATCAGGTCTAGAATAGATAGGTTTTATTTGAAGGAGGAGGCTACCTTTTCGCCCTTAAGGGTTGTGGAGGTGGAATTCTCCGATCACTGTTTGATTATGTTTTCTCTGAATATTTCAGAATCCCCCCAAATGGGAAGAGGTTATTGGAAGCTGAATTCGGGTGTCTTGGAGGAAGCAGAGGGGAGACAATCCTTTGAGGACTTCCTTCAGAGTCAGGTACCTTTACTGGATCTCTGTGATACTAAGTCAGAGTGGTGGGAGATATTCAAAGATCGAGCTGAAAAGTTCTTCCGCCGGCTCTCGAGCCTCAGGTCCCTGGACAGGTACCGCCTGTATCAGGGTCTGAGGAGGAAACTCGAGCATCTGGTCTTGACTGGTGGTAGCCGCGAGGATATCTCCAGGGTGAAATCTTTGCTCAAGAGGTGCCAGTATGATAGGCACACATCTTTAGTTTTTGAGAGGGACTTCAGAAGGTACCGCTCGCCCGACCCCTACAGAAATTGTAAGATGTCAGTGAAGAGTAAGTTAATAACAGGACTAGTCGATAGTACGGGATCTCTGAGCACGTCCAGATCAGGGATCCTGGAAGTCGTCAGATCCTTTTACTCATGCCTCTTGGGGAGGAGGGATCTGGATCGGGACAGGATGTCGGCTTTCCTGGCTGGGGTCACCCCTGAGTCAGGAGCTCACCTCTCTTTTGACAGTTTAGTAGAAGAGATCAGGAAGGAGGAAGTTGTCCTGGCGGTGGAAGGGTTAGCTCTGAAGAAGTCGCCAGGCCCGGATGGCTTAACATCCGAGTTTTATAAGACCTTTAAGGACTCTTTATGTCCTCTCTTGACTGAGGTATTCAATGAGTGTTTATCCTCGGGCACTCTGCCTCGGTCAATGAGGAGGTCAGCTCTGATCCTTCTATCAAAGGGTAAAGATCCGAGCCGTATTGAGAACTGGCGTCCCATAGCACTTCTTAATACGGACAGAAAGATTCTGGCCAAGATACTTTTTAATAGGCTGATAAAATTTGCACCCCAACTCCTTTCGGTGGCTCAGAATTGCTCGGTTCCAGACCGCAGCACTTTTAGTGCTGTACTCGGTGTCCGAGAGGCAGTGGAACAGAGTAGAGCAGGCTACTGGAAGGGGTACATGCTTTCCTTAGATCAAGCAAAGGCGTTTGATCGGGTGGACCATGAGTACCTCTGGTCGGTCCTTCTGAAGTATGGACTGCCGGGGGGGTTTGTCGATTGGTTAAAGATCTTGTATGCAGGGGCAGAGAGTTTCCCGCTTGTGAACGGTTGGTCTGGCTGCTCTTTCGAGGTTGGGTCTGGCGTCCGCCAGGGTTGTCCTTTGAGCCCACTTTTATACGTGTTCGCGATTGATCCCTTTCTTAAGCGGATCGATCGTGGACCGTTGGCGGGAGTCGGGATGGATCGGGCAGCGCCGGAAGCCACTCTGAGGGTAGTGGCGTACGCTGACGATGTCACCATTTTCGTATCCTCGAGAGGGGAGGCGGAGTACGTGATGTCTGAAGTGGATCGCTACTCGGAGACATCCGGGTCCATGATCAATCGGGATAAGTGTAAGAGTCTCTGGCTGGGAGGGGGTGATCCAGTTTTTGATCTCCCGGACACCCTCCCAGGGCCCAAGTCGTCAGCCAAAGTCCTAGGCATCCATTTTGGCCATGGGGACTATCCCACTCAAAATTGGGACGACAGGCTTAAGATCGCCGCTCAGAAGGTCGACCAGTGGAAGCGCTGGTCTTTGACCCTCAGGGAAAGGGTAAACCTGATCAAGGCCTACTTACTCCCTTTGCTTATCTATTTGGGTAGCGTGTGTATCTTGCCAGAGCCTCTCTGGACTCGGGTTTATAATCTATTCTTCCAGCTCTTATGGGGGAATAGACTGAACCTGATCAAGAGAGAAGTGACTTACCGCACTAGGAGACTAGGGGGGTTATCTATGGTCAACCCCGTGGTGTTTCTTGTAAACACCTTTGTTAAAGCGAATCTGGCGAACCTCTGGATGGAGAGGGCTTCTCCGTGGGTAGTCTCCTGCCGGGGGTGGTTTCGGCCTTTCTTCCAGGAATGGGAGACAGGAGGGCAAGTGAAGGACTTACATACGCCTCAAGGATATCTTCCGACTTACGTCACCCCGATTCTGAAGGTGATCCGCCGGTGGGGTTTGGAGGTGAGGGAGATCAGGACTCTGTCAAGGAGGTCCATTGACGAGAGGGTCTTGTTGTCCCACTTCCAGAAGCCCCTGGCCCTCAGGAATTGCCCAAGCCGGGATCTAGACAAGGGGTTACAGTTTCTAAATTCTGCAAGGATCCCCAAGTTTTGGGACTTGGCTTGGCGCTGCTTTCACGGGAGGCTGTATGTGAGGGACAACTTGAAGTACAGGAACTCTGGTGAAAGGGGTTGTCCCCGGGAGGAGTGTGGCTCCATACCGGAAAGTATGGATCACTTCCTGCATCAGTGTCCCTTTAATACAGAGGTATACCAACGGGTGGGAGCTTCCATTGGCTGGCCTAGGCTAGCCAGCCTCTCCTACGCGGAGTGGGCTTATGGAGTGCTCATAGACATTGGTAGAAGGGACCTGTGCACATGTTTTTTAGTCAGTATAGTGGTTCGTTTCTACACGTGGAATGCACGGTGCTTAGTTTCAACGCAGCAGAAAGTCCTCCCAGTGGACAAGAGGTATGTAGGAACATTCTAGGTGACCTGGTGAAGGTGCGTTCTTTGGAGTATGAGAGACTGGGTACCAGTAGGGCCTCTCTCCTCTGGAGAGGCTTTGCTTTTAGCGTACCCTAGCCTAGTCATACGTTTCCTGGTGGTGGGCTGATGCTTTCACCGTAGATTTTAGTTTCGTGGGATGTTGAGCTTTGAAGAAAGGCTTACAGAGACCGAGCCTGGGCCTTCGGGTAGTTCTGTATATTAAAATATTTTGTAGTGTGTGTTAAATAGTTATGTTGTTTATGTTGTTTATTAGGATAGAATGAGTTGGGGCTAGTTAGGTTGGGTGGGTGAGGGAAGGGGTCTTTTATTTGTGCTTTTAAGTGTTTTATGTGTGTATTGAAGTGGGAGGCCTGCATCTAGCCCTGGACTATGCGGACATGGGTGGACATGGGACGAGGGGCTAGATGTGGGTGGTGGAGGTAGGGCTGGCCTTGGACTATGTAAACACGAGAGAGACGTGAGGTGGAGGTCAGCCTTGGGTGATGGGTGAAGGGTGATGGAGTAGGTAGTGGGGGTTAGGGCAAGATTAGGGAGGTGAGTTTTGTTTTGCTTTATGTGTTATATTAATAAGAAGGTAATATAAATAAATAATAAAAAAATAAATAAATTAAAAAGTAAAAAATAAAAATTTGGTGATGGGGAAAAATGGAAAAAAAATAAAATAATTTTGTTTGTTTTGTATTATTATTATTATTATTATTGTTATTGTTTTATTAGTCTTATTTGCATTTTTGTTTTATTGACGAGTAGTCAAGTTTTTCTTTTTGCGTTTTACAGCTGAATCGGCTAAGTAAGTTTCATTTCTTTTTTAGCATTTGTATATAGTTTGTATATAGTTTTTATAGGGTATTGGTATGAATGTGAGTATGAGTGAGGCTGGACCAGCTGAGAGGCTGTTCTGTTTTGTTTTTTCTTGTCTGTTAAGTTTTGTATTTTTCTAATAAAAAAGAGTTCCCATAACAGAGATTCAGGCTTCATGTCAGCAGAGAATCAGTCTTCATGTCATAGCAGAGAATCATGCTTCACGTCACCCAACACTGGAACAGTCCATTGTCATATATTTAGGCCCCGGCACCCAGACAGAGGAGAGAGGTCCCGTAACAGAGATTCAGGCTTCATGTCATAGCAGAGAATCAGTCTTCATGTCATAGCAGAGAATCAGGCTTCACGTCACCCAACACTGGAACAGTACATTGTCAGATATTTAGGCCCCGGCACCCAGGCAGAGGAGAGAGGTCCCGTAACAGAGATTCAGTCTTCATGTCATAGCAGAGAATCAGTCTTCATGTCATAGCAGAGAATCAGGCTTCACGTCACCCAACACTGGAACAGTACATTGTCAGATATTTAGGCCCCGGCACCCAGGCAGAGGAGAGAGGTCCCATAACAGAGATTCAGGCTTCATGTCAGCAGAGAATCAGTCTTCATGTCATAGCAGAGAATCAGGCTTCACGTCACCCAACACTGGGACAGTCCATTGTCATATATTTAGGCCCCGGCACCCAGGCAGAGGAGAGAGGTCCCATAACAGAGATTCAGTCTTCATGTCATAGCAGAGAATCAGTCTGCATGTCATAGCAGAGAATCCGGCTTCACGTCACCCAACACTGGAACAGTCCATTGTCAGATATTTAGGCCCCGGCACCCAGACAGAGGAGAGAGGTCCCATAACAGAGATTCAGGCTTCATGTCAGCAGAGAATCAGTCTTCATGTCATAGCAGAGAATTAGGCTTCACGTCACCCAACACTGGGACAGTCCATTGTCAGATATTTAGGCCCCGGCACCCAGGCAGAGGAGAGAGGTCCCATAACAGAGATTCAGTCTTCATGTCATAGCAGAGAATCAGTCTGCATGTCATAGCAGAGAATCCGGCTTCACATCACCCAACACTGGAACAGTCCATTGTCAGATATTTAGGCCCCGACACCCAGACAGAGGAGAGTTTCATTCAACTTTAAGTTGCCCCGCAATATAATGGTAAAATGAAAATAAAAATAGGATTGAATGAGGAAGTGCCCTGGAGTACAATAATATATGGTTAAGGGGAGGTAGTTATAAATGTCTAATCTGCACAAGGGATGGACAGGTCCTGTGGGATCCATGCCTGGTTCATTTTTATGAACGTCAGCTTGTCCACATTGGCTGTAGACAGGTGGCTGCGTTTGTCTGTAATGACGCCCCCTGCCGTGCTGAATACACGTTCAGACAAAACGCTGGCCGCCGGGCAGGCCAGCACCTCCAAGGCATAAAAGGCTAGCTCTGGCAACGTGGACAATTTGGAGACCCAGAAGTTAAATGGGGCCGAACCATCAGTCAATACGTGGAGGGGTGTGCACACGTACTGTTCCACCATGTTAGTGAAATGTTGCCTCCTGCTAACACGTTCCATATCAGGTGGTGGTGCAGTTATCTGTGGCGTGTTGACAAAACTTTTCCACATCTCTGCTATACTAACCCTGCCCTCAGAGGAGCCGTGACACAGCTGCGTTGGCGACCTCTTGCTCCTCCTCTGCCTTCGCCTTGGGCTTCCACTTGTTCCCCTGTGACATTTGGGAATGCTCTCAGTAGCGCGTCTACCAACGTGCGCTTGTACTCGCGCATCTTCCTATCACGCTCCAGTGCAGGAAGTAAAGTGGGCACATTGTCTTTGTACCGTGGATCCAGCAGGGTGGCAACCCAGTAGTCCGCACACGTTAAAATGTGGGCAACTCTGCTGTCGTTGCGCAGGCACTGCAGCATGTAGTCGCTCATGTGTGCCAGGCTGCCCAGAGGTAAGGACAAGCTGTCCTCTGTGGGAGGCGTATCGTCATCGTCCTGCGTTTCCCCCAGCCACGCACCAGTGATGGGCCCGAGCTGCGTAGGGTGCCACCCCGCTGTGACCATGCTTCATCCTCATCCTCCTCCACCTCCTCCTCATCCTCATCCTCCTCATCCTCCAGTAGTGGGCCCTGGCTGGCCACATTTGTACCTGGCCTCTGCTGTTGCAAAAAACCTTCCTCTGAGTCACTTCGAAGAGACTGGCCTGAAAGTGCTAAAAATGACCCCTCTTCCTCCTCCTCCTCCTCCTCCTGGGCCACCTCCTCTTCCATCATCACCCCAAGTGTTTTCTCAAGGAGACATAGAAGTGGTATTGTAACGCTGATAACGGCGTCATCGCCACTGGCCATGTTGGTGGAGTACTCGAAATAGCGCAACAGGGCACACAGGTCTCGCATGGAGGCCCAGTCATTGGTGGTGAAGTGGTGCTGTTCCGCAGTGCGACTGACCCGTGCGTGCTGCAGCTGAAACTCCACTATGGCCTGCTGCTGCTCGCACAGTCTGTCCAGCATGTGCAAGGTGGAGTTCCACCTGGTGGGCACGTCACATATGAGGCGGTGAGCGGGAAGGCCGAAGTTACGCTGTAGCGCAGACAGGCGAGCAGCGGCAGGATGTGAACGCCGGAAGCGCGAACAGACGGACCGCACTTTATGCAGCAGCTCTGACATGTCGGGGTAGTTGTGAATGAACTTCTGCACCACCAAATTCAGCACATGCGCCAGGCAAGGGATGTGCGTCAAACTGGCTAGTCCCAGAGCTGCAACAAGATTTCGCCCATTAACGCACACCACCAGGCCGGGCTTGAGGCTCACCGGCAGCAACCACTCGTCGGTCTGTTGTTCTATTCCCCGCCACAACTCCTGTGCGGTGTGGGGCCTGTCCCCCAAACATATGAGTTTCAGAACGGCCTGCTGACGTTTACCCCGGGCTGTGCTGAAGTTGGTGGTGAAGGTGTGTGGCTGACTGGATGAGCAGGTGGAAGAAGAGGAGGAGGAAGCCGAGTAGGAGGAGGAGGCAACAGGAGGCAAAGAATGTTGCCCTGCGATCCTTGGCGGCGGAAGGACGTGCGCCAAACAGCTCTCCGCCAGGGGCCCAGCCTTCACTACATTTACCCAGTGTGCAGTTAGGGAGATATAGCGTCCCTGGCTGTGCTTACTGGTCCACGTATCTGTGGTTAGGTGGACCTTGCCACAGATGGCGTTGCGCAGTGCACACTTGATTTTATCGGATACTTGGTTGTGCAGGGAAGGCACGGCTCTCTTGGAGAAGTAGTGGCGGCTGGGAACAACATACTGTGGGACAGCAAGTGACATGAGCTGTTTGAAGCTGTCTGTGTCCAGCAGCCTAAAGGACAGCATTTCATAGGCCAGTAGTTTAGAAATACGGGCATTCAGGGCCAGGGATCGAGGGTGGCTAGGTGGGAATTTATGCTTTCTCTCAAATGTTTGTGAGATGGAGAGCTGAACGCTGCCGTGTGACATGGTTGAGATGCTTGGTGACGGAGGTGTTGGTGGTACATCCCCTGTTTGCTGGGCGGCAGGTGCCAACGTTCCTCCAGAGGCGGAGGAAGAGGCAGAGGCGGCAGCAGCAGAAGAGGCCGAGGCGGCAGCAGCAGAAGAGGTAGCAGGGGGAGTCTGAGTGACTTCCTTGGTATTAAGGTGTTTACTCCACTGCAGTTCATGCTTTGCATGCAGGTGCCTGGTCATGCAGGTTGTGCTAAGGTTCAGAACGTTAATGCCTCGCTTCAGGCTCTGATGGCACAGCGTGCAAACCACTCGGGTCTTGTCGTCAGCACATTGTTTGAAGAAGTACCATGCCAGGGAACTCCTTGAAGATGCCTTTGGGGTGCTCGGTCCCAGATGGCGGCGGGCAGTAGCAGGCGGAGTCTCTTGGCGGCGGGTGTTCTGCTTTTGCCCACTGCTCCCTCTTTTGCTACGCTGTTGGCTCGGTCTCACCACTGCCTCTTCCTCCGAACTGTGAAAGTCAGTGGCACGACCTTCATTCCATGTGGGGTCTAGGACCTCATCGTCCCCTGCATCTTCTTCCACCCAGTCTTCCTCCCTGACCTCCTGTTCAGTCTGCACACTGCAGAAAGACGCAGCAGTTGGCACCTGTGTTTCGTCATCATCAGAGACGTGCTGAGGTGGTGTTCCCATGTCCTCATCATCAGGAAACATAAGTGGTTGTGCATCAGTGCATTCTATGTCTTCCACCGCTGGGGAAGGGCTAGGTGGATGCCCTTGGGAAACCCTGCCAGCAGAGTCTTCAAACAGCATAAGAGACTGCTGCATAACTTGAGGCTCAGACAGTTTCCCTGATATGCACGGGGGTGATGTGACAGACTGATTGGCTTGGTTTTCAGGCGCCATCTGTGCGCTTTCTGCAGAAGACTGGGTGGGAGATAATGTGAACGTTCTGGATCCACTGTCGGCCACCCAATTGACTAATGCCTTGTAGGAAGGTGCAAGGGTCCGTCATTGACGGAAGGTACGTGTCACCGAGGTTCCTGGCTTCGGTGAGATAAGAACCGGTTATTTTATGTGTCAGCAGCAGCTAGTGCTCGCTGACACTGTTTGTTCTTAGTGTGGCTGAAAAGCCGATCCGGGCCGGTTCTTATTGGGAGCAGCCAAAGAGCAGGGTGGGTGGCTGTTCCCCGCGTCCAGGCCAGGTTTTGGGCTGGGGTTTAAAAACCCAGCCAGCAGCTCAGCTGGGTGTGGTATGTTCCTCCAAGTAAAAGTGGTGCTGTGAAGGCTCTGTGTTTTTGGGGAGCTGCATGAGAGCCACCAGCCGGAAGCCAGGCACCCTAAAAGCCGGCTGTGGATATTCAGGTGACGTGTTCGTCTTGAGTTCTGTGGACTTTGGCCATGTGAAATAACATGGGGATTTTTCTGTGGTGTGCATTAACACCAGGACTCTGCCAAGTGTTTATGTTATTTTTCCTTGTTGTGTGAATAAACACTGACTTTTTCGTTACTACCGTGTTCTTGCCTCTGTACTGCGTTCGCTTACCCTGCCTACCAGAGCGAATCCCCACAATTGGTGGCTTGGAGCGGGCAAGCGCAGTGAGGCTGGCGTGGAAGCCGAATTTTTTTTTCTCTCTCACGGTTGTATGTCATTTATCAAACCGGCTAGATTTAAACCGGTGTCAAGAGACAAAATGGAGGCTGTTATGAAGGCCCTCGTGGAAGCTAACCTGCAGCAACGCGAGGCTAATAAGCAGCAGCAGGAGACCAACCAGTTGCTGCTACAACATGTAATGGCATTACAGTCAGCAGGAGCAACCCCAAGCGTACATGATGTCCGGAAAGCAGTACGTGCAGCGATCCCTAAAATGACCCCTGCAGACGACGTCGAGACCTACCTGGCGATGTATGAAAAAGTGGCCACCAGGGAAAAGCTGCCCCAAGACCAGTGGGCTGAGGTCGTCGCTCCGTTTCTGACGTCAGAGTCCCAGCGGGTGTTTTTTGACTTGCCTGACGATCAAGCAGCCGACTACCCAAAGGTAAAGGGGGAGATCTTGGCAAGACTGGGGGTGAATGTACTGGTCCGGGCCCAGCGGGTGCATCAGTGGGGGTTCAACCCGGCGGAGCCCGTGAGACCCCAGTATTATGACTTGCTTAACCTGTTACAAAAGTGGCTACAACCTGACGTGTTGAGCCCCACTGCTATGTTGGACCGGTTATTAGCAGACAGGTTCTGGAGGGCTCTGCCACCCCCTCTCCAGCAATGGATTGGCCAGGTCTCCCCAGGGAATGCGCTGGAGATGGTCGACCTGGTGGAGCGCTATGAGGCTACCCGAAACTTACAGGGGGGTTCTGTTGGGAGGGGGGCAGTCAGATCCCGTAACTCTCCACCCCGGACCCAACAACCGGTGCCCATCAAACCTGCCCGAGATATAACCCCTGTGGACCCCGCTCCAATAATCTGCTGGCGGTGTCGGGAGCCAGGTCATGTTCGAGCGGACTGTCCACGTCAGGGGGAACCCATGGACACAAACTGTGGCTTCCGTCAATCGTTATATGCCAGGAAACTGTGTGCAGTGGGTGCTTCGGAGCCTCTGAACCACCTGTGCCAGGTTGAGGTGGGAGACACTCCAGCGGAGGCTCTGTTGGACTCAGGAAGTCTGGTGACCCTGGTAAGGGCTTCCCTGGTACGCTCCGCTGAGTACACCGGCCGTAAGGTTGGAGTCATGTGCATCCATGGGGACTTAAAAGACTATCCTACTGCTATGGTGTCTCTGTCTACGGTTTCCGGCCGGTGGATCCACGAGGTGGCTGTTGCAACCCACCTCCACTATGAACTTATAGTAGGGAGAGACTTCCCGGGTTTCACGGCACTGTGGCCGGTTCCGAGAGTGACTGATATGCATGATACAGGGGTAACCCTAGCAGAATGGCCTGGCTCAGGGGGGAGACCAGAACCCTGGGAACCTGAGTCTAAAGGTCCCGCGGTAGGGGTGACCGCCACTTCGGTGGAAGAGGAGGAGACATCCCCACTGAGTGTAATGGTGGGAGACATGGAGGACTTGCCGCCGGGGCCTGAGCTGGCAGACCTCAATGTCTCTGGGGGTAATTTTGGTACCGCGCAACACCGGGATCCAACCTTATCCCGGGCCTGGGAAAATGTGCTAATAATAGATGGTGAACCACAACAACCAGGGGCAGAGTCGGTGTTCCCCCGTTTTGTGGTCCATCAGGATATGTTGTATCGGGTAAACCAGCTGCGAGGTGAATCCATTGAACAGTTAGTGGTGCCTCAGGCTTATCGCAAACTCGTGTTAGAGTTAGCACACCAGCATGTTCTCGGGGGTCATCTGGGAATGCAGAAAACCCAGGACCGGATACTACAACGGTTTTACTGGCCCAGTGTGTTTAAAGAGGTGGACGACTTCTGTAAATCTTGCCCGACCTGCCAGGCAACGAGCCCCCAGCACCTGTTTCGCAGTCCCTTGGTACCCCTCCCGATCATTGAGGTACCGTTTGAGCGAATCGCTATGGACCTAGTAGGTCCTGTACCAAAGTCCGCCAGGGGACACCAACACATCTTGGTTGTCCTTGATTACGCTACTCGGTACCCGGAGGCCGTGCCACTGCGACATACTTCTGCAAAACTTATAGCCAAAGAGCTAATGGAGATGTTCTCCCGAGTGGGGCTACCTAAAGAGGTCCTGACTGACCAGGGGACCCCTTTTATGTCCAAGGTCATGAGGGAACTCTGCAAGTTGCTGCGTATAAAACAGTTACGGACGTCTGTGTACCATCCACAAACGGATGGACTAGTGGAAAGGTTTAATAAAACTCTAAAAACCATGTTAAAAAGGGTGGTGACCAAAGATGGAAAGGACTGGGACCTTCTTCTGCCTTATCTCATGTTCGCAGTGCGAGAGGTGCCCCAGGCCTCTACTGGGTTCTCGCCCTTCGAATTGCTATATGGCAGACATCCTCGTGGCTTGTTGGACGTAGCCAAAGAGGCGTGGGAAGAACAACCCACTCCGCATAAAAGCGTCCTGGAATATGTTACCAAGATGCAACAGCGGATAGAGACCGTTTTGCCTCTTGTCAGGGAACATATGGAGGCCGCTCAGCGAGCCCAGAGTCGGATCTATAATCGGCAGGCTCGGGTCCGGAACTTTAACCCGGGTGATCGGGTTTTGGTTCTCGTGCCGACAGTGGACAGTAAGTTCCTAGCCAGGTGGCAGGGGCCCTACGAGGTGCGTGAAAAAATAGGAGAGGTAAATTACAGGGTACACCAGCCGGGGAGGCGAAAGCCGGAGCAGGTTTACCATGTTAATTTGCTAAAACCTTGGAAGGATAGGGAAACCTGTACGGAAGACAGCCCGCGACCGGGTTTTCTTGGACAAGAGGTTCCGGCTCCTAAGTCTGATGCAAGGGAAGCGGTTGCCACAGTAAAAATTGCTGACAGCCTCTCCTCTAAACAGGCTCAGGAAACCAGGGAGTTTGTTAGTCGGAACACGGATGTGTTCTCAGACCTCCCTGGACGTACTTCCGTAATCCAACATGACATTGTCACCGAGCCTCAGGCAAAAGTCCGGTTAAAAGCATATCGAGTACCCGAGGCTCGGCGAAAAGCCATCTCGGAGGAAGTGCAACTTATGTTGCGGCTGGATGTCATTGAGGAGTCTAAAAGTGAGTGGGCCAGTCCGATAGTGTTAATACCCAAGCCAGATGGGACACTGAGGTTCTGTAATGACTTCCGCAAGCTTAATGAGGTGTCCAAATTTGACGCGTATCCCATGCCCCGAGTGGATGAGCTTATTGAAAGGTTGGGCCAAGCCCGGTATTTTTCTGTGTTAGACCTCACCAAAGGGTACTGGCAGGTACCCTTGACAGAGGCTGCCAAAGAAAAAACGGCTTTTGTCACGCCAGAGGGGCTTTATCAGTACAAGGTACTACCCTTTGGTCTACATGGCGCTCCCGCCACGTTTCAAAGGCTAATGGATATTATACTCCGTCCACATCGTCGATACGCTTCGGCGTACCTGGACGATATCGTTATCCACAGCACCGACTGGGAAAGTCACCTACCTAAAGTACAGGCGGTAGTGGACTCCCTTAGAAAGGCGGGACTAACAGCTAACCCAAAGAAATGTGCAATAGGGTTAGAGGAGACTAAATACCTTGGGTATGTCATTGGACGTGGAGTCATTAAACCTCAAGTGAGCAAAATGGAGGCGATACGGAATTGGCCCCGACCTGCTACCTCTAGACAAGTCAGGTCATTCCTGGGAATGGTGGGCTATTACATGAGGTTCGTTCCCCATTTTGCCACTTTAGCGGCTCCATTGACAGGGCTTTTAAAGGGACGGAAGTCCGTGATAGTCCGCTGGAATGACCAGGCGGAAGAGGCTTTCTCCGCTTTGAAGTCGGCCCTGTGTGGGTCCCCGGTTTTGGTGACGCCCGACTTCAAGAGGGAATTTGTGGTCCAGACTGATGCCTCCGAAGTAGGCCTCGGTGCTGTACTGTCTCAGGAAGTCAACGGGGAGGAGCATCCCGTTGTCTTCCTCAGCCGTAAGCTCACTCCAGCGGAGACCCGGTACAGTATAGTGGAGAGAGAGTGCCTGGCCATCAAGTGGGCACTCGAGTCTCTCCGCTATTATCTGTTGGGGAGGAAATTCCGTCTGGTGACCGATCACTCCCCTCTCAAGTGGATGAGCCAGGCCAAAGAGAGGAATGCTCGGGTCACCAGGTGGTTCTTATCGCTGCAAAACTTTAAATTCACAGTAGAACACAGGGCAGGCCGGTTACAGGGAAACGCGGATGCCCTGTCCCGAGTACACTGTCTGGCGTGTGTTCACCCCCTCAGGGTTGAACAAAGGGGGGAGGTATGTAGGAAGGTGCAAGGGTCCGTCATTGACGGAAGGTACGTGTCACCGAGGTTCCTGGCCTCGGTGAGATAAGAACCGGTTATTTTATGTGTCAGCAGCAGCTAGTGCTCGCTGACACTGTTTGTTCTTAGTGTGGCTGAAAAGCCGATCCGGGCCGGTTCTTATTGGGAGCAGCCAAAGAGCAGGGTGGGTGGCTGTTCCCCGCGTCCAGGCCAGGTTTTGGGCTGGGGTTTAAAAACCCAGCCAGCAGCTCAGCTGGGTGTGGTATGTTCCTCCAAGTAAAAGTGGTGCTGTGAAGGCTCTGTGTTTTTGGGGAGCTGCATGAGAGCCACCAGCCGGAAGCCAGGCACCCTAAAAGCCGGCTGTGGATATTCAGGTGACGTGTTCGTCTTGAGTTCTGTGGACTTTGGCCATGTGAAATAACATGGGGATTTTTCTGTGGTGTGCATTAACACCAGGACTCTGCCAAGTGTTTATGTTATTTTTCCTTGTTGTGTGAATAAACACTGACTTTTTCGTTACTACCGTGTTCTTGCCTCTGTACTGCGTTCGCTTACCCTGCCTACCAGAGCGAATCCCCACAGCCTGTATCTGCTCAGGCCCTACCATTCTTAGAACGGCATTGGGCCCCACCAAATATCGCTGTAAATTCTGGCGGCTACTGGGACCTGAGGTAGTTGGTACACTAGGACGTGTGGATGTGGCAGAATGGCCACGTCCTCTCCCAGCACCAGAGGGTCCACTAACACCACCACGACCATGTCCACGTCCGCGTCCCTTACTAGATGTTTTCCTCATTGTTATCGTTCACCACAATAAGAAAAATATTATTTGGCCCAATGCATTGAATTAAAATTCAGGCCTTTTTTTACAGGCACCTAACACTATCTGGCTATCTATTTAGGTACCGTATTACACTAATACAGGCACAGCAATAACCACAGATTTAGCTGACTATAAATTTGAGGCCTAGTATTTAGGCGCTGGGTGACAGGTATACGTTTACAGACAGAATTAGACTGGGA
Source organism: Bufo gargarizans (assembly GCF_014858855.1). Classification (NCBI taxonomy): domain Eukaryota; kingdom Metazoa; phylum Chordata; class Amphibia; order Anura; family Bufonidae; genus Bufo; species Bufo gargarizans. The sequence goes on along the minus strand of NC_058080.1, from coordinate 30,759,708 downwards.
TATGCACAGTAGCGTGTGTGTGAAGTTATTGAGAATGACCCTATGTGCACCTTGAATCTAATATACCCTTTTAAGGATAGATTTAAAGTAGGCCTGATACAGCAGAAACCACTGATTTAGGGAATTGCTAAGTTGGGAATTGTATTTCAACCCTGAACAAAAATCTATCCTTTGCCAGACAGCAGACAGTATTACAATTGGCTAGCCGCAGCTGAAACACCAGATTTAGGGTACTGCTACTTTGGCAATTGTATTTCACCCCTCAATAAAATAGCAAGCACAGCCAAGCCCCTGATGTAGGATATAGCAAAAAATAACCACACTATTGATGGTTAAATGGACTTGGTGGCAGCTTGTGCTGGCGCACCACAAGACACAAAATGGCCGCCGATCACCCCAGAAAAAAGTGACTGAAAAACGCTCTGGGCAGCCTAAAAACAGTGAGCAATTGAAAAGCAGCAGTTCAATGATCCACAGCTGCAGATCGATCACTGAATGAAGTCTTTTGGAGGAGTTAATCACTGCCTAATCTCGCCCTAACAGTCGCAGCTGCAACCTCTCCCTACACTGATCAGAGCAGAGTGACGTGCGGCGCTATGTGACTCCAGCTTAAATAGAGGCTGGGTCACATGGTGCTCTGGCCAATCACAGCCATGCCTATAGTAGGCATGGCTGTGACGGCCTCTTGGGGCAAGTAGTATGACGCTTGTTGATTGGCTGCTTTGCAGCCTTTCAAAAAGCGCCAAGAAAGCGACGAACACCGAACCCGAACCCGGACTTATACAGTTCGGGTTCGCTCATCCCTAATACTGTTTAATATTGGATGTAACAAGCATCCAAAATATAACATTTTTCTAAGACTAAAAAATAAAGTGCACAAAACCATATTAATATTTATCTAAAAAATTGTGTAAAAACTATGAAACTGTCAAAAAAGAACGTACAACACACAACAGTATTATAAAACATGAACACTCTAAAGTAATTAATCTACATCAAAAGCATCAACTTAACTACTAAATCCATAACCCTAAAGTCTAAAGAACTATTATTAATCCTAACTAAACCAATATATAATGGATTAACATAGTAACATAGTATAAAAGGCCGGAAAAAGACATTTGTCCATCCAGTTCGGCCTGTTATCCTGCAAGTTGATCCAGAGGAAGGCAAAAAACCCCTGTGAGGTAGAAGCCAATTTTCCTCACTTTAGGGGAATAAAAAATTCCTTCTCGACTCCAATCGGGCATCAGAATAACTCCCTGGATCAGCGACCCCTCTCTAGTAGCTATAGCCTGTAATATTATTACGCTCCAGAAATACATCCAGGCCCCTCTTGAATTCCTTTATTGTACTCACCATCACCACCTCCTCAGGCAGAGAGTCCATAGTCTCACTGCTCTTACCGTAAAGAGTCCTCTTCTATGTTTGTGTACAAACCTTCTTTCCTCCAGACGCAGAGGATGTCCCCTCGTCACAGTCCTGGGGATAAATAGATGATGGGAGTGATCTCTGTACTGACCCCTGATATATTTATACATAGTAATTAGATCTCCCCTCAGTCATCTTTTTTCTAAAGTGAATAGTCCTAATTTTGATAATCTTTCAGGGTACTGTAGTTGCACCATTCCAGTTATTACTTTAGTTGCCCTCCTCTGGACCCTCTCAAGCTCTGCTATGTCTGCCTTGTTCACTGGAGCCCAGAACTGTACACAGTCCTCCATGTGTGGTCTGACTAATGATTTGTAAAGTGGTAGGACTATGTTCTCATCACGGTAATGAAATATTGAGGCACTCAGTCTGGAAGTTATGCAAATTAAGTGAATTTTATTCTTTCATTTTTTGTTATGTTCTCATCACGGGCATCTATGCCCCTTTTGATGCAACCCATTATCTTATTGGCCTTGGCAGCAGCTGCCTGACACTGGTTTTTGCAGCTTAGTTTGCTGTTTATTAAAATTCCTAGGTCCTTTTCCATGTCAGTGTTACCGAGTGTTTTACCATTTAGTATGTACGGGTGACTTGCATTATTCCTTCCTATGTGCATAACCTTACATTTGTCAGTTTTAAACCTCATCTGCCACTTATCTGCCCAAGCCTCCAATCTATCCAGATCCCTCTGTAGTAGTATACTGTCCTCTGTAGTATATACTGTATACTGTCCTCTGTAGTATATATACAGTATACTGTCCTCTGTAGTATATACACAGTATACTGTCCTCTGTAGTATATATACAGTATACTGTCCTCTGTAGTGTATATACAGTATACTGTCCTCTGTAGTGTATATATACAGTATACTGTCCTCTTCGGTGTAAATTACTTTACACAGTTTAGTGTCATCTGCGAAAATTGATACTTTACTGTGCAAGCCTTCTACAAGATCATTAATAAATATATTGAAGAGAATAGGGCCCAGTACTGACCCCTGAGGTACCCCACTAGTGACACTGACCCCTCCAGTACTGACCCCTGTGGTACCCCACTAGTGACAGTGACCCAATCTGAGTGTGTACCGTTAATACCCCCCCTCTGTTTTCTATCACTCAGCCAGTTACTTACCCACATACAGACGTTTTCTCCCAGTCCGAGCATTCTCATTTTATATACTAACCTTTTATGTGGTACAGTGTCAAATGCTTTGGAGAAGTCCAGATATACGACATCCATTGATTCGCCGCTGTCAAGTCTAGAACTTACCTCCTCATAGAAACTGATTGAATTAGTTTGGCATGACCGATCCCTCACAAAGCCATGCTGATATGGCGTTAATTGCTTATTTCCGTTAAGATGCTCTAACATAGCATCTCTCAGAAAACCTTCAAACTGTTTACCCACAACAGATGTTAAACTTACCGGCCTATAGTTTCCAGGCTCTGTTTTTGGACCCTTTTTGAATATTGGCACCACATTTGCCATTCGCCAATCCTGTGGGACATTCCCTGTCAGTATAGAGTCCGCAAATAACAGAAATAAGGGTCTGGCTATGACATTACATAATTCCCTTAGGATACGGGGTTATATGCCATCTGGACCTGGCGATTTGTCTATTTTAATCTTTTTAAGTCGCTGATGTACTTCTTCCTGGGTCAGACAGGGCTTTATCTGCTTTATACACCAAACAATGATTGTCTTTTAAAGTAGATTTAAAATGTATATTTCCTTTACTTTTACAGCGATAAACAACTTATTGACAGAAGTCAAAAATGTGCAGCGGGAGCAGTGCGAACGCATGAAAAAATTGAGGGCGCAGGTGGTGAAAAGGGTGAGGGATGAGCTGACCCTAGCGGAGGAGGCCAACAAAAAGGCCATGGATGGACTGCTGCAAAAGATCAAAGAAATAAAAAAATTGCCTTAATTTTTTTTTTTCATTTGTTTTTTGGGGGCTGTTTTTATATTTAAAGATTGTTTTATAAAACTTTATTGTTCTATAAAATTTGTTGTGTTTTGTTTTATTGTAACCAATGGGGTTACAGTACGGACAATTTAGTCTGGGCCAAAGTAATAATTCATTATCATTACATACAGCAGCCGCCGTTACATGGAAACAGGGTAATAGACATGGCGCCGCTTATGGTCGGAGCCCCGAACGCTATTATGAAAGTAGCCTTACCGTGTACCTAATGCTGTCTGTTCTGCGGTCTGTCCTCCTGACCCTGGAATAAAGGGGCCTTACAACAAATGTCTAAAATTACACCGTAACATTACATAAAAATAAAAAACACCACATGTTATCAAACTGTAAAAAATGTATTTATTAAAACAAAAATAATAAAGAAAGCCTCTATGGCAACTTTTTTCAGCTCCGAAACTATTTTGTCCAGTTTTCGGAGCTGGTGGAGGTTTATTTCCTCCATTTGCCACAACTTCCGATTAAAGCGTTGCTGAATTATTTTTTAGCTCCGCTATATTTTTTCTGAATTCTTGTTTGGTGGCCTCCAGCTCTTATATGGCCATGTTCACAACTGGAAAAAAAAAATATAATTAAAATTAGGGTTAATTATAAGACAAATAGTGCATTTTTTTTATTTTAATATAACACTAGTTTCTGTTGTCCCCTCATTGTTGCCACTTTTAACCACTTCACGACCGGCCATTAAGCGTAGGCCTCAGCGAAACGTGACTTGGTGCAGAGGGACAGTCTATTACGGATACGGACCAACAAACACCCTGCCCCCAGGCATAATCGTTTGTGAACCGGGGTGCAAATGCAACTCAGCTAAACAGGCAGCCATGTTAACTATGGCTACTTTCACACCTGCGTTTAGGTGCGGATCCGTCTGGTATCCGCACCTATAATGCAAACGCTTAGTTCCGTTCAGAACGGATCCGTTTTGACTTTACATTGAAAGTCAATGGGGGACGGATCAGTTTGAAAATTGAGCCATATTGTGTCAACTTCAAACGGATCCGTCCCCATTGACTTACATTGTAAGTCTGGATGGATCCGTTTGCCTCCGCACGGCCAGGCGGACACCCGAACGCTGCAAGCAGTGTTCAGGTGTCCGCCTGCTGAGCGGAGCGGAGGACAAACGGTGCCAGACTGATGCATTCTGAGCGGATCCGCATCCCCTCAGAATGCATTGGGGCCGTATGGATCTGTTCGGGGCCGCTTGTGAGAGTCTTCAAACGGAGCTCACAAGCGGAACCCCGAACGCTAGTGTGAAAGTAGCCTAAGGGCTGCTATTTGTCAGATTCCTTACACATGTGCATTACAGCTCCGGAGATGCAGGGTGTTGTGGGGATCGTGGGATACTTGTGAATATGTTATGCATATCAAATTATAGTAATATGTGCACATATTTACCCTCCTGGTGGGGGATGGAGACCACCTCTTCCTCCTCTTCTGGAGCTGGGGGGGCGGAATCAGGTGGCTGGGAAGGTCCGACCTCCTCCTCAGTGGCCTCTGTCTCGGCAACATCTTGGGGGGAAGTGGCCTCTACATTTTCCCCCTCCTCCTCTATGGCCGCCTCCACATTTGCCCTCTCCTCCTCCATGGCCGCCTCCACATTTTCTCCCTGCTTCTCGTTAACTTTCTTTTTTTTTCTTTTTTTTTTGTGGTGGCGGATCGAGGGAACGGGTTGACCTGTAATATTGACACAATGTTAAGAATTTACACAAACAACTCATAAACCATAACCAAGGTAAAGATCAAGAAATTCCTATCTGGAGGAATCTGCAGGGATTATGAATTATACCAATAGTGGATTTACCTTTTTAAAAATAAAATAAAAAAAACTAGTCTAAGTTACGAGGTAGGATGAGGTAACGTGGGATTTGTCAGGAAGGTGCCCTGTAGGGTATTGTGACTGGGTATTGGATGCTTAGGGAAAGCAAACAGCAGTTCGGAGATTAGATGAGGGGCTATTGGATGGTGTTATGGTGGGTATATCATGTTGTGGCTGCCAGCGTTAGACTGTCTGCTAAGCCGCATTGTGAAGATCTGTTGATTTAGTTGTCACGGTAACTTTATAATTAGAAGGAGGCTTAAAGTTTCCCCTTTAAGTGTCACTTTGACAGTGACCGCCCCTTTAACAGTGACTTTGATGGTGACCGGCCCTAATACACAGTGACTTTCACGGTGAACGTCCCTTTAACTGTGAACTCCACAGCGCCCGTCAGTTGGCAGTTAGGATTTAAGTGAAGGCTGGCACGCTTGTATTGGATAATACAGGTCATTTTTGGGGAATCTCGTGTACGTCGTAGAGAGCCGAGACCCTGCAAGATTTATTTCCAGGTAGCAAGGGATGTGTATACCAAGTTTCGTTTAAATCGATGGTTGTGTTTTATAGTTTTTGCGGAATATATATAATCTTGAATCCCATGCAAATGAAGTGGGGGATGCATGTAATGGTCGGGGACGTTGACCGGAATGCTGAATGATGTTTGCAGTTTATGTGGATATAAACGTGTGAAACGTATGAAACCATCCGGTGACATCATACATCAGTACCGCGCTGTGTGTATAACAATATATATACAATCTCAGCGAGGTAGCGATGTGTGATGTCACCGGAAGATGTTGTACGTGTCACACCGGGTGTTAAGTAATCATTTGCAAAGGGATGAAACCCGGATGTAGCAGAGGTAACACACAGGCTTTAGGAGACGCGTTATGTAAACTTCATGCAATTCAATGTGTTAAGATATTTTAAAAATACCTTGTGTTTCAGGATTAGGTGATGAGTTCAGAGGTTGTGTGTTAACCCTACTACATCTGTACGGATTAGCAGCATAACTGAATATATACATTACTTTTCTTTGTGTAGCCGCTTCAGGTCGCAAACCTTTTTTTGTATGGCCTTGTGGTCGCGCCATATGCCGGTTTTTAATTTTCATTGGGCCCGGACAGACTGCACGATGGCCTCTTTTTCTAGCCTCTTGCTGGTCCATGGGTATGCCCGCTCCAGAAAGCGCTGAAGGATAAAGATGGAAGCATATCATCACAATTTTTTTTATTATACAAATATTCAAAGAAATATCCACAAAAATAATAATCAAAAAGTAGTTACGCCTTTAACCCCTTCACACATTATCACGTAAAGGTACGTCATTGCGTGACAGGGGATGTATGGAGCAGGCCTCTGCAGTGAGCCGGCTATATGATACTAACAGGAAGCAGCGACCGCGCCGCCCCTGCCATTCAACCCCTCAGGTACCGCGATCAAGGCTTAGTGCGGCACCTGTGACGTGATGCGTCTCCATCTTCCTTCCAATCGGAGCCCCTGCAGTGAGATCGCGGGGCTCCGATCGGTTGCCATGGCAGCACGGACGCTGCTGAAGCTATTCAGGCCGGCCATGGCTTTCTCCATACTGAGCTATGCACGAGGCACAGCGCAGAATGGAGTGTGTAAGAATCCTATTCACCGTAATAGATCTCTATTATCGTGAATAGGAGACGGGATCAAAAGATCCCATGTACGAGGCCCCTATGGGGGCTAATTGCTGTAAAAAAAAAAAGTTAAATAAAGTTTAATAAACACCACTATATTAAAAGTTTGAATCACCACCCTTTCCCAATTTTACATATAAAACAATTTTTTCTAATACAAAACATGGTAAATTAAATGGTGGCATTAAAAAATGCATCTTGTCCCGCAAAAAAAAGGCCTCATATAGCGATGTGAACGGAAAAAATAAAAATAAAATATTTGCATACACTCAATCTACATATAAGGCTACTTTCACACTTGCGTTCAGAGCGGATCCGTCTGGGGTCTGCCCAGACGGATCCGCTCATATAATGCAGATGATGGGATCTGTTCAGAACGGATCCGTCTGCATTATATTTCAGAAAAAATTCTAAGTGTGAAAGTTGCTCAGACGGATCCGTCCAGACTTTACATTGAAAGTCAATGGGGGACGGATCCGTTTGAAATTGAGCCATAGTGTGTCAACGTCAAACGGATCCGTCCCCATTGACTTACTTTCTAAGTCTGGAAGGATCCGTTTGCCTCTGCACGGCCAGGCGGACACCTGAACGCTGCATGAGCACGGAAGTCGGCAGAAGCGGCAACGGGCACTGACTGGAGCAGTAAAAAAAAAAAAAAAAACGATTTTGCAAATATATAGAACGATATTCTAAATATTCGCAAAATCTCGAAATTGCGATATTCGAGAAAAAAATTTGCAATTCGAATATTCGCGCTCAACACTAGTGCCAACTGCTGGGGCTTTCGAAAGTGTGCAGACCGACAAGGAGGGCAGGGGTGAAGACTGGGTGGAAGATGATGTGGAGGACGATGAGGTTCTCGACCCCACATGGAATCAAGGTCATGCGAGTGACCTATGTAGTTTGAAGGAAGAGGTGGTGGTCGCACAGAGCCACCAGCACAGCAGAAGAGGGAGCAGGGTGCAAAAGCGGAGCGGCCGACTTCTATACAGTACTTCTGCTACTGCCCACCGCAGCAAGGGACCGAGCACACCAAAGCCAGCTCCAAGGAGTTCCCTGGTGTGGCAGTTCTTCGGACAATGTGCTGACGAAGAAACAAGTGGTTTGCACGCTGTGTAATCATAGCCTGAAGCGTGGCATAAACGTTCTCAACCTGAGCACAACCTGCATGACCAGGCATTTAAGTGCTAAGCACGAGCTGAAGTGGCGTAGAAACATCAAGGACCAAGAAAGGTCTCTGGCTCCTCCTGCTTCCTCTTCTGCTGCAGTCTCGGCCTCTTCATCCACCTTTGGAGTGACAGTGTCACCTGCCACCCCGCAAACAGAGGATCTGCCAGCAACACCACCACCTGGGTCACCAAGCATCTCCACAATGTCCCACGGAAGCGTTCAGCTCTCCATCTCCCAAACACTGGAGAGGAAGAGGAAGTACCCCCCTATCCACCCGCAATCCCTAGTCCTGAATGCCAGCATTTCTAAATTACTAGCCTCTGAAATGCTGTCATGTCCTTCCACCACCAAGGATTGCAGGGCGCTTCAGTTTGCCTCCTGTTGCTTCCTCCTCCTATTCCGCTTCCTCACCCTCTACCGGTTTGGTCAGCGTAACACCTTCACCACCAACTTCAGCACAGCCAGGGGTAAACGACAGCAGGCAGTTTTAAAACGTATCTGTTTGGGGGACATAACCCACACCGCGCAGGAGCTGTGGACGGTCCATGAACAACAGATCGATGAGTGGTTGGTGCCAGTCAGCCTCAAGCCCTGCCTGGTGGTGTGATAATGGGCAAAATCTCGTAGCAGCTCTGGGACTAGCCGGTTTTACGCTCATCCCTTTCCTGGCACGTATGCTGTATTTGGTGGTGCAGAGATTCTCAAAAAATTACCCCAATAAGTCAGAGCTGCTGCATAAAGTGTGGGCCGTCTGTGCGCGCTTTCGGCATTCTCACCCTGCTGCTGCTCACCTGTCTGCGCTGCAGCGTAACTTCTGCCTTCCAGCTCACCACCTCATATGCGACGTGCCCATAAGGTGGAACTCCACCTTGCACATGCTGGACAGACTGTGCGACCAGCAGCAGGTGATAGTCAGTTTCAGCTGCAGCTGTGTTCCTTGTTGCGCTGTTTCGAGTACTTCACCAAAATGGCCAGTGCTGATAACGCCGTTCTCAGCGTAACTATCCCACTTTTATGCCTCCTTGAAAAAATGCTGCTGGCGATGATGGAAGAGGATGTGGCACAGGAGGAAGAGGGATCATTTCATAGGTTTTCCGGCCAGTCATTCACAAGTGGCTCCGAGGGTGGGTTCCTGCACCCACAAACGGCAGGTACACAATTGTCTAGCCAGGGCACATTTCTGGAGTATGACGAGATAGAGGAGGATTTGGAGGAGGAGGAACCATGTTCACAGCAGGGTGGCACCCAGACCAGCTCATGGCCACTGGTGCATGGCTGGGGGGATACAGAGGACACAGACGATACACCTCAAACAGAGGACAGCTTTTCATTGCCTCTGGGCAGCCTGGCACAGATCAGCGATTGCAAGCTGCAGTGTCTCAGCAACGACTGCCGAGTTGCCCACATTCTACCTTGTGCTGATTACTGGGTGGCCATGCTGCTGAATCCCCGTTACAAGGACAACGTACCGTCCTTAATTCCCTCACTGGAGCGTGATCGTAAGTTGCGCGAGTACAATCACACGGTGGTAGATGTACTGCTGTTGGCATTCCCACCTGACAGCGGGGGCACAGTGGAAGCACAAGTTGAAGGCAGAGGACGAGGAAGAGGTAGCCAACGCAGCTGGGGCCCCTCCAGCATCTCAAAAGGCAGAGTTAGCATGGCCGAAATGTGGAAAAGCTTTGTCAGCACGCCACAACAACCAGCACCACCAACTGATATGGAACGCCTTAGCAGGAGGCAGCATTTCACAAACATGGTGGAGCAGTATGTGTGCACACGCCTACACGTACTGAATGACGGGTCTGCCCCCTGCAACTTCTGGGTCTCCAAATTGGGCACATGGCCTGAGCTTGACCTTTACGCCTTGGAGGTGCTGGCCTGCCCTGCAGCCAGTGTATTATCTGAACGTGTGTTTAGCACGACAGGGGGCGTCATCACAGACAAGCGCAGCCGTCTGTCCACAGCCAATGTGGACAAGCTCACGTTCATTAAAATGAACCAGGCATGGATCCCACAGGACTTGTCCGTACCTTGTGCAGAATAGACATGTATACCGGCACTAACCAGCCATTGTTATACTGCAGCGCAATTGCTCATGTTTGTATTTTGGATATTTCACACTCTTTTGGAGTGTACCCTAATAAAAAATTAAAAAAAATTATTAAAACAAAAAAACAGTGTTAGCTACCTCGTCCTCCTCCACCTCCGCTTCCACCTACACCGCTATGTCCACCGCCTCCTCAAACTCCTACTCCATATGGACCTCCACCTCATAAATCAAATTTTTTTTTTATTTGTACATATTTTACTTTATGTCATTTCACTACTTTGTCAGTTACATTTTCTGTTGAAATTCACAAATTTTTGGGTGTGATGTACCACTGCTATACCTAGTAGACAGGTAAGAAAAAAAAAGAAAAAATTATCTGTTACATTTTCGGGTGAAATGCAAAGCAGAGCATTGTGGGAGTTGTAGTTTTACAACAGCTGGAGGGCCGCAGTTTGAGGATGCCTGATTTAATGCTTAAACTTAATGCTTAAACAAAACATGGTTGAGTGCTTACTGGTATATTGTGTCATAATCCTCACATAATATAACACTTATGTCTAATTTAACAGTGGTATTGATTGTTGAGTCTTAGGTAACTTGGATTTTGGCATATCACACTTATCTCTGTTCATCTGTATATATGTCTTTCCTTGTTCATCTGCCCACTTGAAGACGACTGGGTACTGACATGTTTGCCTTTGATTCCGGCTACACATAAATAAGATGAATACAGCGCACCCGGGGTTAATGACAAGTGGAGTATTATATCATGTTATTCACTATAAATCTAACTGCAGACACTAATGTATAGAACAGGTATGAATCTGGATCCAAGTCTGTAAAGATATCATGCCTCTATTAATGCCAAAAACTAGCGGTTTTTCAGACATATCTCCTTCTGTGGTTATAAGAATGGACTGCTGCTTATCAGAAAGCTAAAGGCCTTTTATGTTTAGTTTGTATCTCGATGTTTCATCATTTTTTATGCATGTATTAAATGTTTCTATTTTAATTAATGATATGGTGTTGGTTCACATTATGCGGCTTTTTTGTCATGGAATGAATATCCTGGCAAGTCCAGGGTTAATCTCTCTGGAAAACTGTCCGCTTAAGGTGTTTTCGATTACAACCATGATGAATGGAGTAAACGAAAAAAGGTGTGCCATTCATGTGTTAACCTATGGAGTTGGAGACTCCCACCCACCTTACTGGGTGGAGAATGGTTCAACCCCTTTATATAGAAGGTTCACATAAGGCAATTTGTTACGACTAAGGGTACACACCCGAAACGCGTCAACGTTTATACCGTGTATGTGGTGGTCATGTCTGTCAACTATATTTGAATAATAAAGAAGAGCTATTAGAGGAACTCGATCTGTCTCCGGGACCTTTCTTCAATTATCTGCAGCCTGCCACGGGAACACTCCCCTAGGGCCTCTGGAGCCGGGATTACATATTCCACCAGGGAGGTGAGCTGGACACTATTTTCAAATATTCTGTAATTGTGCCACTCTGTGGCCTCCTCATGCTGCCGCCACCTCCAGAATATCTGTCATTGTGCTACTCTGTAGCCTCCTCATGCTGCCGCCACCTCCAGAAAAGAGATGGCCTTGCGGTTCTCCCGGCGGTCGTTTCGCAGTGAACTTTGCGTGTTCACGATTCACTGAACATGCAAACATTTGGAGAAATTTGTGCCCGCCATATTCTTTTACATTATGAAGAACTTTGACCCATGACATATCCGTCAGGTGGTACAGGACAGCCAATTGAGACATTTCAGCACTTGGACGTACCCCCTATCTTATAAATAAACCTGATCTGGCCGCCATTTTACATTCAGTGTATTGCCAGTGTAGGGAGAGGTTGCTGTGTGGAGCAGGACAGGCTGTTAGGGACACCAAATGCTAGCTAATAGGGCCACAAAAGTCCTTTTAAGGTTTAAGGACTAGTATAGGTGTGCTATCGATAGGTGGGATACACAGAGGAGTGTAATATACTTATAATATACTTTTATAATTAGTCAAAAACACATAGATCTATATAGTGATCACCTGGAAGTCAGGGGCCTAGGGGCTAGGGGCTTACTAGGGCCATTTGTATATAGGGTAAGGTTCCGGATGGCGTCGCTCTTATCAGGGCGGGTGGTCTGTGGTTAGGTTATCAGGGCCAGAATAGCACCCCCCCGTAGGGCAATATCAGGGACAGTTCTTTGCCCACCCTGTCCTTCAATACCACATCATCATCTAGCCCAGGGATAGATAGTTTTTGCTTTCCCTCCGGGATTCATGGATGTGCACTGGAACCCCCCGGATTGTGGTAGGACATATGGTTTCTGATTTGGTGCCGCCGAGCACCTGATTTAGTGCCGCCGAGCACTTGTTATTGCCGACCACATCTATGCTTTTTGCTTAACTTTAATAATTTAATTTATTTTCATTTTGAGGGATATCTTTTCTATTTTCACGTCCGCAAAATTGTTCTGCATCCGTTCCGCAATTTTTCAGAACGGGCGCAGATCCGCATTTGCGGATCTGCACTTCCGCATCTGTGCTTCCGTTTCCACAAAAAAATAGAACATGTCTGATTCTTGTCCGCAATTGCAGACCAGATTAGACATCTTCTATTATAGTGCCAGCGATGTACGGTCCACAAATTGCGGAATGCACATTGCCGGTGTCCGCGTTTTGCGGATCCGCAAAACACTTACGGACATGTGAATGGACCCTCAAAGTAACATTATTAAAGGTTACGTTTTATCTTTATGTATATTCTAATGGATCGCCTTCCTTGTACAATGTTATAATATACTTTCTATGTTAGACGGTATATTATAGTGCATTTGTATTGTGCGGCAGTTGTGTGCGGTTCTGCTGCGATACTGCAGGTATATAGAGGGACAAGCGTTATTGGAACAAATAATTTCTACTGGTGTGATATACCAGTCTTCCCCCAAAAAACATATTGAAGCGGGGTGTTATATACCAATATACTTCCTTTATAGTGATTTTTGTACTGTATAGTGCATTTGCGCATGCGCGAAAAATTATATTGCCGATATTTTGCATAAAAAAAATTGAGGCATGGAGATCGCAAATTGGAATAATACATCTGGTGTCACTGTCCATGTTGTGGGACTATTTGTGCACTTCTAGTTATTATTTCTCGGCTGCAAATATAAGCTGAAGGTTTTTCAGGTTCGCCTGCCATTAAAATGAATGGGACCCGCTGCGAACTTGAGGTTCCCGAACATTTGATTGCGTTTGTGAACCATCCCGGCAGATATTCGTCCATCACTACTCCAGACTCTGTCATTTTGCCACTCTGTAGCCTTCTTGACGCTAACATTGACCTGAAAGAAGGAGTTAATATTTGAGTTTCTTGGTCAGTTTTGGCCCCGTGACTGCCCAAATAAGTGCAGTGTACAGTGATACTAATAGCGACGCCTGTCATCTGCATGTCATACTGACTCACAGTATTATCTCACTACCACAGCACAGTACCTATGCGTGTTACTGCAAGGCACAATGTTCTACATCCATATAAAGGCTCTCTGCAGCCCGGAAATAGCAGTTTTTTAAGTCGATTAGCTGCAAATAAATTCGGATCGAAGCAACTTTTTTCGGAAAATTTGGCGAACCAGCCGAATCAATTTTTTTTTAAATTTGCTCATCTCTAATGGCCACGTTCAGCGGCAAGTGAATATACCGTATTTTTCGCCCTATAAGACGCACCGGCCCATAAGACGCACCTAGGTTTTTGGGGAGGAAAATAAGAAAAAAAAAAATTTTTAACCAAAAGGTGTGCTGTGTGTTTGGTGGGTTTGGAACGAATGGTGGTCTCTGGATGGCACTATTACTGGGGATCTGTGGATGACTGACACTTATGTGGGGGATCTGTGGATGACTGACACTGTTATGGGGGGATCTGTGGATGACTGACACTGTTATGTGGGGGATCTATGGATGACGGACACTGTTATGGGGGGATCTGTGGATGACGGACACTGTTATGGGGGCATCTGTGGATGACTGACACTGTTATGGGGGGGATCTGTGGATGACGGACACTGTTATGGGGGGGATCTGTGGATGACGGACACTGTTATGGGGGGATCTGTGGATGACGGACACTGTTATGGGGGCATCTGTGGATGACTGACACTGTTATGGGGGGGATCTGTGGATGACGGACACTGTTATGGCGGGATCTGTGGATGACGGACACTGTTATGGGGGGGATCTGTGGATGAAGGACACTGTTATGGAGGGATCTGTGGATGACGGACACTGTTATGGGGGGCATCTGTGGCTTGCACTATTACAGGGGGATCTGTGGATGGCATTGTTACAGGGGGGGGGGAATCTGTGGATGGCACTGTTATGGGCTGGGGGGGATCTGTGGGTGGCACTGTTATATATGTGCCATCCACAGACCCCCCCCAGCCCATAACAGTGCCATCCACAGACCCCCCCCCAGCCCATAACTGTGCCATCCACAGACCCCCCCCCCAGCCCATAACTGTGCCATCCACAGATCGCCCCCGACGCCAGTATACTAAAATAAGATGTTATATTCAATTTATACTTATTAAACATGCCCCCTCAGTCCTATTCTACCTTACATCCGAATCGCTGCTGTATTAGTGCAGGCAGGCAGGACGGGCGGCCGGCGCGTCTCTTACTGACGTCACTTGCCTGCGCCGCCTGCTTCATTCATAAAGTAGGCGGCGCAGGCACGTGACAAGAGTTACGCTGCCGCCCGCCCGGCCTGAATTCTACTGCCGCGATTAGGATGTAAGTTAGTAATAGGACTAAGGGGGCAAGTTTAATAAGTATTATTTGAAAATTACATCTTATATTAGTATGCAGGAGCGGCGGGGCGGTGCTATACTACACTGACTGCACCGCCCCGCCGCTATTGCCAGCCCCCAGACCCTCCCCCCAGTCCCTCCCCGAGTCCCCGCTCACTGATACATCGCTGCCATCGATGTAAAACTGCACGTATTCGCCCCATAAGACGCAGGGGCATTTCTCCCCCATTTTGGGGGAAGAAAAAGTGCGTCTTATGGGGCGAAAAATACGGTATCTCTGGCACACAGTGTTGGTGCCAAGATACATCTGACCACAGACACGTGGTCTAGCAAACACGGGCAGGGAAGGTACATAACTTTCACTGCCCACTAGGTGAGCCTTCTGACGACCGTCAAGCATGTAACCCGTGGCAAAATGACACACTTAGTCGTGCAGCGATTTGTTGCCAAATACCGCAGGGTCCAGGACATCTTGCTGCAGGCCAGGAAAATCTCTGGCTATTCTAGAGGATCTTACATGGCCATGGCTCGCCAGAACAAAGAATGGTCCTTGTCTTATGTATATATATATATATATATATATATATGTGGGAAGGAGACTTGAGCATGGCGCTCAAGCTCATGTGGTTCTCGGCTGAGGACCGCCATGTGCCGAGCATAGCGATGCTCAAGCCAAACAGGTATTCGGCCGAGCTTGCTCACTCAACACATAATTTTTATGTTTTTTTTTGTTTTTTACAAAGAGGCATGAAAGATATTCTCCTTTGCAAAACAAAAGGAAAACTACTAGCAGTTTGCAGTAAGGGTGCAGAGGGATGGTAACTAGTTGGGGGAATGTACCTGCACAGACTGACAATGGCAGCACTAAGTGGATAGAATCAAACTGTGCAGGGACCCCCCCCCCCCCCCCCCCCACACTGGTTTCCACCTCTCAGAACCCGTACTACAGACTGCTAGCAATTCATTCATAACTTCTAGTAGAAATAACACAGGAATGGCACAACACAGAGCCATAAGAACAGATGCTCCAGAATTGTTATTACAGTTGCAAGAAAAAGTATGTGAACCCTTTGGAATTATATGGATTTCTGCACAAATTGGTCATAAAATGTGATCTGATCTTCATCTAAGTCACAACAATAGACAATCACAGTCTGCTCAAACTAATAACACACAAAGAATTAAATGTTACCATGTTTTATTGAACACACCATGTAAACATTCACAGTGGAGGTGGGAAAAAGTATGTGAACCCTTGGATTTAATATTTGTTTGACCCTCCTTTAGCAGCAATAACTTCAACCAAATGTTTCCTGTAGTTGCGGATCAGACGTGCACAACGGTCAGGAGTAATTCTTGACCATTCCTCTTTTCAGAACTGTTTTGGCAATATTCTTGGGATGTCTGGTGTGAATCGCTTTCTTGAGGTCATGCCACAGCATCTCAGTCGGGTTGAGGTCAGGGCCACTCCAGAAGGCGTATTTTCTGCTGTTTAAGCCATTCTGTTGTCAATTTACTTCTATGCTTTAGGGTCGTTGTCCTGTTATAACACTTATCTTCTGTTGAGCTTCAGCTGGTGGATAATGCTTAAGTTCTCCTGCAAAATGTCTTGATAAACTTGGGAATATTTTCCTTCGATGATAGCAATCCATCTAGCAGCCCTAAACCATGATGCCCCCACCACCATACTTCACACTTGGAATGAGGTTTTGAATGTTGGTGTGCTGTGCCTCTTTTTCTCCACACATAGTGTTGTGTGTTTCTTCCAAACAACTCAATTTTGGTTTGATCTGTCCACAGAATTTTTACCAGTACTGCTGTGGAACATCTTGGTGCTCTTGTGCAAACTGTAAACTGTGCAGCAATGTTTTTTTTTTGGACAGCAGTGGCTTCCTCTGTGGTAGTCCTCCCATGAAATCCTATTCTTGTTTAGTGTTTTAAGTATCATAGATTCGCTAATAGGTATGTCAGCATATGCCAGAGACTTTTGTAAGTCTTTAGCTGACACTCTAGGATTCTTCTTCACCTCATTGAGCAGTCTGCGCTGTGCTCTTGCAGCCATCTTTATAGGACGGCCACTCCTAGGGAGAGTAGTAGCAGTGCTGAACTTTCTCGATTTATAAAAAAAAACTGATGAACAGCCTTTTTTGGAGATACTTTTATAACCCTTTCCAGCTTTATGCAAGTCAACAATTCTTAATCATAGGTCTTCTGAGATTAAGATGCTTCTTGTGAAAAGCAAACCCAGAACTGGTGTGTGTTTTTATAGGGCAGGACAGCTGTAACCAACACCTCCAAGCTCATCTCATTGATTGGACTCCAGTTGGCTGACACCTCACTCCAATTAGCTCTTGAAGATGTCATTAGTCTAGGGGTTCACATACTTTTTCCACCTACACTGTGAATTTTTACATGTTCAATAAAACATGGTAACATTTAACTCTTTGTGTGTTATTAGTTTAAGCAGACTGTGATTGTCTATTGTTGTGACTTAGATGAAGATCAGATCACATTTTATGACTAATTTGTGCAGAAATCCATATCATTCCAAAGGGTTCACATACTTTTTCTTGCAACTATATATGGGGAAATATTAAAACAGACATGTCCGGAGTGGTTAAAGGTCCTCTTTAAAATATACACATTATATCTTTGGTTGGGGGGGTTGTGAGAAGCCTGTTAAAAAATAATTCTGTGGGGCTCAGCAGTCAGTTCTAGTTATGCCACAGGGCATCCCCCTACCTACTGTCCCCTGATTGGCTGATGAGGTTGTCTTTCAGCCTCTGAACCAATCAGGGCAAACCCTCCCCCCACTTACTCCCAGTGTCATGTAATCTTCTTACTCTCTTATAGTTTCCCTGCCAATATTAACAGTAAAATGGTGCTGGGCGTCCGACGCAAATGACAAAAGCTTCAGATTTGTTTAAAGGACAAATTATTGTGAAGTTTGTAACAACAGGGACACTACCACTCCGACATTCCTATTGCTAGCCTGTGTAATGCCCCAGATTCCTACCTACCAATGGAAGGTTTCTAGGAAGATATAGTTAGTAGAGATGACCTTGCGGTTCGCCCGGCGGCCGAACATGTGATCATATGGCGATATTCCCATGCGCCATATTCTTTTGCATTGCGCCAAACTTTGACCCATGACTCATCCATCAGATGGGACAGGACAGCCAATTGAGACATTTCAGCACATGGACGCACTCCCAACTCTATAATAGAACCCGATCTGGCAGCCATTTTACATTCTGTGTTTTGCCAGTGTAGGGAGAGGTTGCATTTTGGAGCAGGGACAGGCTGTTAGGAACTTAGGGACACCAAACGCTAGCTAATAGGGTCGCAAAAGTCCTTTTAAGGACTGGTATAGGTGTGCTATCGATAGGTGTGATACACTGAGGGGTGTGATATACTTATAATATACTTTCTAACATAGAAAGTATATTATATTGCATTTGTATGCTTCCAGTAAATACTGATTGAGGCCTGCCATATATCAGCTTCCACAAAATAGCGGTAGAGGTTCTCCATATACCTGCGTCCACAAAATTATTGCTTTACCAGCTTCAACTAACAACTGATTGAGGCCTGCCATATATCAGCTTCCACAAATACTGCTCTTCTCTAGGGACTTTGGCACAGAGTCATTTTGAAAATGACAGGCAGAGGAAGCCGTTCCACAGGGGTGGTGGGGGTCAGGCAGGTGCACCAGGCTGGAGCCTAAGTGGGAAGTTGGAGAAGGTGCATGCGATTACGTCAAAGGACGCACCACAGTTGGTTGAGTGGCTCACTGAGCCTTCTGCTTCTGCACCCTTCTCATCCTCTGTATCTGCACCGTCCTGACTCTCTGCTGTGTGCACCCCCAAAGACACCACCACCACCACCATAGCCCCTCCACTCGAGAGGAGTTATGAGAATTTATTTTCCATTCATTCCAAGACCTTACCAAGAGGAAGAGGAGGGGAGTTTAGAGGAAAAGACAGAGCAGCAGAGAAGCAGGAGAAGCAGGCAGAACTCGCTGTGCACAGGAGGCAAAAAGCAGACTGCAAATGTATCTGGAGCGAGCCATCCACCATGCACGGTCACATCTTGCGCTCCCAGGACGCCGGCACATGGCTTCGCAGTGTGGGCTTTTTTTTAACGTGTCAGCTGCTGACAATAGTGTTGCCATCTGCAGCCTGTGCTGTCAACACATAAGTCGCGGTAAGCCCAACACTCACCTAGGGACGACAGCATTAAGAAGGCACCTGTCCTCCCATCACTGACCCCAGTACGAGCAACACCATGAGAACCCACAAAGCCACACTCCAGGCGCTCACCATCCTGCTTCTTCTCCTTCTCCTTTCCGGCAGGAAAATGGATGTGCAATGTGCATGTGATAGCTATTTCTCTGCTGTCCATACATACAGCTACAGACATAGCGCTGTGATGTCACAACAATACGTAGTGCACCAATCAGTAATATCTACTTAGACCTTATAAAATGTGAAGTTGTGTGCACTGCAATTTTTTTTTTTTGCATCATTTTGTTTTTTGCATCATTAGGGATTTTCGCAATGGCACATTTTTTTTTAAACACTCTGCATATAAAGTGATTGTTCTGACATGCATGTGGAATGTAGTCAAACGCACCGCTGTAATGTCACATTACTTACAGTGAGGAGTTCTTCATCAACATCGGGAAAATTGCTGCCAACCATCTTTTCTGATCGCATCCAACTTCGGGTCGGTAGAAACCATTTGCTGTAGTAGGCCACGCCTATTTTGCGCATGCGCATAAGCGAATATTAAATTGCCGATATTTCGCAATAAAAAATATAATGAATGGAGATTGCAAATTCACATAATACATCTGGTGTCACTGTCCGTGTTGTGGGACTATTTGTGCACGTCTAGTAATTATTTGGTGGCTGAAAATATGACCTGAGGGTTTTTCAGGTTCACCTGCCATTCAAGTCTATGGGGCCGCCGTGAACACACGGTTCGCAAACATTTGAGCATGAACGCACATTCGTGTTCGTGAACCGTCCCGGAGGAAGTTCGACCATCACTAATAGTTAGTTGTGAGTTGGAAAGGGACCAGAGCTTGGGCATTGAGGGGAGTGTTCCCACCTCCTGCAGCAGGGTTCTTCCAGGGGAAGCAGCTTGTAAAGCACCACGACCCCTTGCAGTTGATAGACAGAGTATTACTAGGGGGTCAACAGCCAAAGGCACCCCACTTTATGGTACCAGAACTGCTAGAAAGTCCAGTAACCAGACTGAAGCCAGAGATTAGCACAGCAGCAGAGAGAGAAAGCAAAGTAATCATATCTACCTGCCAGTTTACCCTTAGACTGCTGGAGCCAAGAGAAGGATCAAGTATTGTTTGGATGACACAAGTTTATTCAACTAAAACTATTGAACTTCACCAAGTCTGTTCTCTTACTCCACCAACTACAACTCCTTTCTTGCTATGGAGCCTATCCCTAGCGAGCGATAGTATCCAGGTAGGAGCACAGTGACACAAACTATTAGGGCCACAACATACCAATCGGCCTTCGTGAACACTGGGACCCAAACGGCCCCAGGGGGGTGGCACGCTGCAAATGCTGCACCCACTATTCTGCTACCCATACAATGATGAGAGTGGACAGTCCATAATCACATACATAGTATAACACTTCTTACCTCCTTTGTCTGTTTCCATGTTATTGACTGGGTGTTTATGTGAAGCTGTTCTCCACCGACGGCCCATGGTGTAAAATTTCCTACTTCCACCTTACGGACATCCCTATGTGTGGTCTTATTTATAATTATCCAGTTATTATCTCATATGGATGTACAGCTTCCCCCTCTTCATTAAAGTAATATGAAGATTTCATTGGATCCAGTGGATTCTTCATCCATTGTATGTAGCGCTGTAACCTCCGTGTGTAATGTCTGACTCTGGTCATTGAGTTTTCTCCATATTGGTCTCCTATAAATGAGAACATTTCATGTAGAGCTTTTGCCAGGACTTCTACTGCATAATACAGTCGTGGAGAGACCCCTGACGAGAGGTAATTCCTCAGACTTGGCATAGTTTCTGTTTTAGTCTGATTATAATCTATATAAGTATAATTATGTGTAATGAAGGAATCTTTATCTCCAGCTCCTGCTATTATATCTAACATTGTCCACATAAACTCATTATGGTGTATATTTGGGAGGTTCCTGTAATTTCTCACCAAATCTTCCTCTCCTGGAAAAGTCTGTAATGGAATATTCAACTGCTAGACTTCCATTCAGTTCTGGGTACTGATATTCTATAATGAAGTTACTGGAAGCCCAGGACGGTGGAAGGATAAGGATTTTGTCTATAAATACAGATGAGTGGTTTTCTAGTAATTTAACTCCATTGAGAGATAAGGTCCCACACATTATAATGATATTGATTTGCGGATTCTTTCAAAACTTGTAAAATCCGCTCATTGTCCTTGACATTCTGCTCTGTAAGTTTTATGGTGAAGGCGGCACAGATCCCGCTGCTCTCTCATGTACTTTGTCAGTATTTGCAGTTCATTCTCTCCGGTATCATCATCCGACACTAAAATCCCAACCCAGGTCCAGTCAAAGTGCTCCAACAGTTTGGTGACGACCATATTGTGGATGTTGTGATTCTGGACAGTTCTGAAGACATGTGGATAGAGGAATCTATCGGATAATGAGTGTTCGGTGGCTCCATAGCTGATCTGCAGGACACAGGAGAAAAGAATTTCATGTAGAACATTTTATATTCAATTATTTAGTAGTAAAGTCAAGAGAAAACTTCCAATAAGACCTGGACTGAACGACTACATGAATGTGAGGTACAGAAAAATTCTCTTTATGAGATTCAGAAATGATTTTCTCATATTGTCACATGGTGTACCCTAATGTCAGACATGATGTTCTGAGCCCCGAGAGTCCACTGGTTATATGTAGAGATGTCGCAAACATAAAACTTTCCGTTCGCGAATGGCGAACGCAAAATTCCGCAAATGTTCACGAACGGGCGAACATGGCGAAATGCCATAGACTTTAATAAGCAGGCGAATTTTAAAACCCACAGGGACTCTTTCTGGCCACAATAGTGATGGAAATGTTGTTCCAAGGGGACTAACACCCGGACTGTGGCATGCCGGAGGGGGGTCCATGGCAAAAGTCGAGTCGGGTTGTAATCCATAAAGGGCATAAATCACCTAACATTCCTAAATTGTTTGGAATAATGTGCTTTAAAACATCAGGTATGATGTTGTATCGATCAGGTAGTGTAAGGGTTACGCCCGCTTCACAGACATTGACAGACCAAACTCCCCATTTAACGCACTGCAAACAACCGCAAACAGTCCATTTGCACAACTGCAAACTCCCCATTTGCACAAGATTGGATACCAAGCTAGCCATGTCCCGTTCCTTTTCCTCACTGACGTCATTGAAGGTCTCTTCCTCCACCCAGCCACGTACAACACCAAGGGTCCCCAGAAGGTGACAACAAGCCTCCTGGGACGCCTGCTGTGGTTGGTCTTCCACCTCCTCAAAGCCACCTTCCTCCTCTGACTCCTCTTCTTCAGACTCCTCTCTCTGCGTTGCCGCAGGTCCAGCAATCGACGATGACAAGGCTGCTTCTGGTGGTGATGGTGACCACAACTCTTCCTCTTCATGCTCATCTATGGCCTGATCCAGCACTCTTCGGAGGGCACGCTCCAGAAAAAAAACATATGGGACGAGGTCGATAATGTTGCCTTGGGTTTGACTGACCAGGTTTGTCACCTCCGCAAAAGGATGCATGAGCCTACAGCTATTGTGCATGAGCGTTCAGTAACTCGGCCAAAAAATACCCAGCTCCGCAGAGGCTGTCCTCTTTTTTTAAATTAAAAAAAGAATCTGTTCTTACCAGATTAATCTCTGTTTAGTCCCCTATCAGGGGCCGGTGTAATGAAATAGATTTTAGGAACCGGGAGATGGAAAAAGATGCTTGGTCGGTCCTCTTACTTCCAATTTGGGGCACTGCGCATGCGCCGTGTAATGTACTGTGCAATCCCAATATGAGTGGTATGTTAAGTAGTACTATTCCTATCAGTTTAATCCCTGCTATGTCCCCTATCAGGGGACGTGTATGAAATATATTTTAGGAACCGGGAGATGGAAAAAGATGCTTGGTCGGTCCTCTTACTTCCAATTTGAGGCACTGCGCAGTGCGCCTGTGCAGTGTATTGTGCATACCAGATATGAGTGGTGTGTTAAGTAGCACTATTCCTATCAGTTTAATCCCTGTTATGTCCCCTATCAGGGGCCGTTGTATGGAATAGATTTTAGGAACCAGGAGATGGAAAAAGATGCTTGGTCGGTCCTCTTACTTCCAATTTGGGGCACTGCGCAGTACGCCTTTGAATGTACTGTGCCACCAGATATGAGTGGTATGCTAAGTAGTACTATTCCTATTAGTTTAATCCCTGTTACATCCCCTATCAGGGACTGGTGTATGGAATAGATTTTAGGAACTGGAAGATTATAAAAGATGCTTGGTCGGTCCTCTTACTTCCAATTTGGGGCACTGCGCGTACGCCTTGCAATGTACTGTGCTACCAGATATGAGTAGTATGATAAGTAGTACTATTCCTATCAGTTTAATCCTTGTTACGTCCCCTACCAGGGGCCGGTCTATGGAATAGATTTTAGGAACCAGGATATGGAGAAAGATGCTTGGTTGGTCCTCCTACTTCCAATTTGGCAATGTACTGTACCACCCTATATGAGTGGTGTGTTAAGTAGTACTATTCTTATCAGTTTAATCCTTGTTACGTCCCCTATCAGGGAACGTGTATGGAATAGAGTTTAGACAACCGCAAAGAGTTGTCAAAAGTTGACACACTCATTACAAAAATGTTATTCCTCTATGCGTCAATCTTGGTGTAGTGATGACTGTGCTCGTGCGCACGTTTGGCAGATTGCAGGCGATGGCGGTTTTTCAAAGCCTATGGTCGTGCTGAGGTAGTTCAGTGACAGTTAAGTGAACCAGAAAACAATTATTCTGCAGTGTGGGCCCATTGTTGGCCTAGTAGGCTTTAATGATCACCTTAGATGATCACAAAGAAAATGTATATTTGTTTCTAAGCAAAATTATCCAGCCGATCTCTTTTGGTCTGTTCACAATGAAGCAATAACCTCATCATCTGGGGTGTGCCAACATTGCCATTGCCAACACACTCATAGAGGTGATCGCTTCATTGTGATATGCAAGCCCCTTCACCACAACAAGGTAACGATCACGAAGGGGAATTGACACATGTATGTGCCTTTTTTTTTTGTTTTGTTTTTGCAGCCACCGTGCAGCACCAGAGGCCAGAAAAATTAGGCATGTACACATGCCTGAAAAATTAGGTATTGAAGTTTTACAGGTAGAAAGTGCACTAAAAAATTTCGGCTTGAACCCTAGTTGGTGGCGGAGAAGTCACGCAAGTCATCCGGCATGCAGAGATAAAATACAGCAGCGTGAGGACCATTTTTAACTCAAGGAAGCTCATCTTATCAGGCCTTTTTTAGTCAAATGTATCGCCCACTGTCAGTACCTTAGGGATCCATGCCTCATTCATCTTAATAATCTCGACTTTTTTGACCTTGGCAACTTCTCTTCTCAGTGACAATACCTCCTGCCACACTGAAGGTCTTTTCTGACAGGACACTTGAAGCGGGGCAGGCCAGAAGTTCTATTGCAAATTGAGATAGCTCAGGCCACAGGTCAAGCCTGCACACCCAAGTCAAGGGGTTCATCGCTTCTCAGAGCGTTGATATCTGCAGTTAAGGCGAGGTAGTCTGCTACCTGTCGGTCGAGTTGTTCTCTGAGGGTGGACCACGAAGGGCTGTGGTGATGCGTAGGACTTAAAAGCTCTGCATGTCCTCCATCAACAACATGTCTGTAAAGCGTCCTGTCCTTGACGGTGTGGTCGAGGAGGAGGATTACTTTCACCTATTCCCCGGTTAGATTCCCGTTGTGCTGTGACATCACCCTTATACGCTGTGTAAAGCATGCTTTTTAACTTGTTTTGGAACTGCTGTATCCTTTCAACTTCCGGTAATTCGGTAACATTTCAGACACTTTCTGCTTATACCGGGGGTCTAGTAGCGTGGCCACCCAGTACAGGTCGTTCTCCTTCAGCCTTTTTATACGAGGGTCCCTCAACAGGCACGACAGCATGAAAGACCCCATTTTCACAAGGTTGGATGCCTAGCTACTCATGTCCCGTTCCTCGTCCTCACTGATCTCACTGAAGGTCTGTTCTTCCCCCCAGCCACGTACAACACCACGGGTACCAGATAGGTGACAACGAGCACCCTGGGATGCCTGCTGTGGTTGGTCTTCCTCCTCCTCAAAGCCACATTCCTCCTCTGACTCCTCTTCCTCAGACTCCTCTTCCAGCGTTGCCGCAGGTTCAGCAAGCGATGCTTATGAGGCTGTTTCTGGTGGTGATGGTGACCACATCTCTCTTCCTCTTCATGCTCATCTATGGCCTTATCCAGCACTCTTAGCAGGGCACGCTCCAGGAATTAAACAAATGGGATGATGTCGCTGATGGTGCCTTCGGTGCGACTGACTAGGTTTGTCACCTCCTCAAAAGGACGCATGAGCCTACAGGCATTGCGCATGAACGTCCAGTAACGTGGCAAAAAAATACCCAGCTCCACTGAGGCTGTCCTAGCACCCCGGTCATACAAATACTCGTTGACGGCTTTTTCTTAGTTGGAGCAGGCGGTCAAACAATAGGAGTGTTGAATTCCAATGTGTTGGGCTGTTGCAAATCAAGCGCCTCACTAGCATGTTGTTTCACCGCTGAATATCTGAAAAGTGCACCATGACCGTGTATGAACACCTGAAATGGCCACACAACCTACCGGCCTGCTTGAGGACGTCCTGTAAGCCTGGGTACTTATGCACAAAGCGTTGTACAATCATATTCAACACATGTGCCATGCACGGCACATGTGTCAACTTGCCTAAATTCAATGCCGCCAAAAAAATTGTTTCCGTTGTCACACACCACTTTGCCGATCTCCAGTTGGTGCGGAGTCAGCCACTGATCCACCTGTGCGTTCAGGGCGGACAGGAGCGCTGGTCCGGTGTCAACCCCAAGAAGGCGTGACACTGTTGCATCCGGGATGTGGAATAGCCCCTGGGGAGATAGGGGGGGTGCAGTTGATGTGGAGCAAGACGCATGCAGCAGAAGAGAACAGCCGAGGAGGTTAGCAAAGAGGGTCGAGTAGGAGGAGTAGAGGAGGTGGCAGCAGGCCTGCCTGCAAGTCATGGCGGTGTCACCAACTCCTCTGCAGAGCCACGCTTGGCAGCCATCAGCAGGTTTACCCAATGCGCAGTGTAGGTGATATACCTGCCCTGATAGTGCTTTGCAGATGGACCCTTGCCCCAACACTGTGTGCCAGACATGCCATGACTTCCTTTTCCACAATAGAGTACAGGTTGGGGATTGCCTTTTTGTGAAAATAAATTTTGGCCGGGTACCTTCCACTGCGGTGTCCCAATAGCTACAAATTTTTTGAAGGCCTCAGACTACACCAGCTTGTATGGTAAAAGCTGGTGGGCTAAGAGTTCCGACAAGCCAGCTGTCAGACGCCGGGCAAGGGGGTGGCTTCTTACGCTCAAACATGTCCTTGACAGACACCTGACTGTGGGCAGATGAGCAGGAACTGCTTAAGGCGAGAGGCGGAGTGGCGTGTGGTTGAGAGGGGGCAAGGAGGACAGCAGTGGTTGACATGGCTGAAGATGCTGGACCAGGAGGAGGATGGTGGCTTTGAGTTTGTGTGCTGCTTGTACTCATGTGTTGATCCCATAGGCGTTTGTGATGTGAGATCATGTGCCTTCGCAAAGCAGTTGTACCTATGTGGGTGTTGGACTTCCCACGACTCAGTTTCTTTTGGCACAGGCTTGCAAATGGCATCAGCTGTTATCAGAGGCAGACACACACAAAAAATGCCACACTGCTGAGCTTTGCAATGACGGCATTCTGGTGGTGGCAACAGCATGCGTTGATTGGCGTGCTGTCTGGCTGACCCCGAGTGCCGATACATGCTGTTTGACTGTGCCACTAGCTCCTTGCGACGACCTCCCCCTGCTTCCAACTCGTCTCCTCCTCCTCTCTGTCTCCACATCTGAACTTTTCCTCCTGTTCTTTTTCTCTTCGAGCGGGCACCCACCTGACATCCACGGACACATCGTCATCATCAACCGCTTCACTTGAATCTGACAACTCAGCAAAGGAAGCAGCACCGGGTACAACATCATCATTATTACACCGTACGTCCATGTGTGTAATGCTGCCTGACTGAGACATATCCCTGTTATCTACATCCTCTGGCAATAATGGTTGCACATCACTCATTTCTTCCAACTGATGTGTAAATAACTCCTCTGACAGATCAAGTGAAGCGGCTGTGGTGCTAGTGGTGGTGGTTGCTGCAAGCGGGTGAGCGGTAACTTGAGAGGTGCCCGAAGCTGAGCTGGAGGAGGATGGTGCGTCAAGGTTCTGAGTGGAAGCTGTAGAAGATTGGGTGTCTGTGTTAGCCAGTCAACTATGTGGGTGGCCTGCCTCTTTTTTAGATTAGTTTAGTTGTACTATGCGTGCAAGCTACTGTGACACCAGATATGAATGGCACTGTGCACTGGCAGAAGTTGGCAGAGTAGACGCTGTAGGCCTGACACACACGCTTGCAGGCAACTGACTGCTATTATATTACAGTCAAAATAGTTCTTATATACATATATATATATATATATATATATATATATATATATAATCTACTGTGACACCAGATATGAGTTGCGCTGGGGACACTGTGCACTTGCAGGGCCTGAAATACACACGCATGCCGGCAACTGACTGTTATTATATTACAGTCAAAAAGATATATTTTTTTTTAATGCAAGCCACTGTGACACCAGATATGAGTGGTGGCACTGGGCAAGTGGGCACAGTATACGCTGTGAGCCTGACACACACACTGGCAGGCAACTGCAATTAGATTGCACAGGAAAAAAAAAAAGCAGACTGATGTTCTAGCACTAAAAAGGGCTTTTTGGGGTGCTGTCCTTACAGCAGAGATCAGATGAGTCTTTCATACACTAGCCTAGCTATCGATGTCCCTATTAAATCAGCAGCAGCAGCACTGTCCCTCCTCTCACTGTGAATGCAGCTTCCGAATGAATCTAAAATGGATGCTGTCCAGGAGGTGGGAGGGTCTGGGAGGGAGGGTCTGCTGCTGATTGGCTGGCATGTGTCTGCTGACTGTGAGGTACAGGGTCAAAGTTTATTCAATGATGATGAATAGGGGGCGGACCGAACATCGCATATGTTCGCCTGCCGCGGAACGGGAACAAGCTATGTTCGCCAGAAACTGTTCGCCGGCAAATAGTTCGGGACATCTCTAGTTGACATATGCTGCCATAAGCTCTGATTCCAATTCTTCTCCCATCTCTACCATATCACTCAAGTTCCTTTTTATATTTTTTTGGTTTAGTTTTCTATGCATGTCTTTAATGTATGATTTTTCCACCTATCATACATCCGGGTGAACTTTTACTCTTTTAATGCTGCTTCTTGCTCTAAATTTTCCAGTATCTTTGAGGTTGGTTTTCTGGCACTTGATGAACATTCATCTGTTTGGGCTATATTTGTTTGAGGCAAGACTAATGCTGCATCAAACTCTTCTACCTCAGACAGGTTCCCTTGCTCTTCCCCCTCTACTCTAGCTATCTTTGTATCCTCTGACAGTGGCATGGTAATACTAGGCTCAGACATTTTACTTTAAATGCTATAACAATCAATAATAATAAAAAAAATGCCTCTCACTTTAAATGCAATATTGACAAATGCAAAAATAAATGGCTTTTACTTTAAATGTAACGGCGATAAATGCAGGCAATAAATGACTTTCACTTTAAATACTTTAGAGTCCGTCTACTACAAACTGTCCTTTGTTTTACTTTAGAGTCTTTTATTCCTGAACTCAAAAATGTCTCTGTGATGACTTGCGATGCTCTGTGCGGACTTGCGATGCTCTGGGATGACTTGCGATGTGCTGGCTTGGATACGCTGCTTGATGGCTTTGGACCTAGTGGCAGGAAACTAGCTGGCTGCAGTACATGGCATCTTCGTGGATAGCAGTGCAGGCAATCTACAGTAGCTCTGGACTTTGGCCTCCCACCATGCGTCTCTTTCTCTCTCTAGGGATCGCAGAAGGGTTGGCGCTCTTTCTCTGACTATTTTGCCTTTGCCGTTCTGCCACTTTAAAAGTCGGCTGCAGTTTGACTAATGCACACGTTCTATGGCCTCTATGGTAGCTCCGCTGAGGTGTCTTTGCTTGCTCACTCAGGGAACAGTTTCTGTGCGGCAGTATATGCTGAAGCTCTGCTGCTCCAATGCGCTCTTTACTGTGCAAGTTAAGGAGTGGTATTGCTTCGCCCTCTGAGGGTAATAGTTCCACTGTGGCAGGCGCACTACGAAGTGATATCTCTAACTTGATATCTCTAACTTTTTAGTAGTGATGAGCGGCAGGTGCCATATTCGATTTCGACGAAATTCGCGAATATTCGATAGAATATTCGTTTTATATTCGTTGAAATTGAATATTCGTCATTATTCTAGTTATCGCGATTAATATGCAATTTAAATAATCGTGTATTGCGATTTTTAACTTAAAGGCTACTCTGCTATTGTAATAGCAATGCGATTAATTCAAGTTAAAATAATCGACTTTCGACTTCAACTTAGCACTGCTATATTCCATATTAGGCTAGAATTAACGAATATGGAATATAGCAGTACTAAGTTGAAATCGCCATGTGATTACTTTGAGTTATATTAATCGCATGGCGATTTCAACTTGGACCTGGTTTACTATGGTTGGCTTGGTAGAATTAGCGAATATGACGAATATATTCGTTATATTCCACAAAACGAAGACAACGAAGTATTCTCCATCTTCGTTTTAGCTACCTATTCATAAACTTCGCTAATTCTAGCAATGATATAGGAAAGTTTACTATAGAGACAGCTAAGTTTAATTCGCTATGCGATTATATGACAGCTTTTTTTTTATAAATAGAATAATTCTAATAATTATCAGGTATTATAATTATTCAATTTATTTAAAAAAAAAAGCTAAGTAATATAATCGCATAGCGAATTAATCTTAGCTGTCTCTATAGTAAACTTTCCTATATGATTGCTAGAATTTGCGAAGTTTATGAATAGGTAAGCTAAAACGAAGATGGAGAATACCTCGTTATCTTCGTTTTGTTGAATATAACGAATATATTCGCTAATTCTACCAAGCCAACCATAGTAAAACAGGTCCAAGTTGAAATCGCAATGCGATTAATATAACTCGAAGTAATCGCATGGCGATTTCAACTTAGTAATGCTATATTCCATGCTCATGGAGCGTCCCCATCACCATGGGAACGACTCCATATACTAGAATGTACTGTCGGATTTGAGAATTACGTTGAAATCGCAATGCGATTATTTCAAGTTATAATAATCGAATTGCGATT
Source organism: Bufo gargarizans (assembly GCF_014858855.1). Taxonomy (NCBI): domain Eukaryota; kingdom Metazoa; phylum Chordata; class Amphibia; order Anura; family Bufonidae; genus Bufo; species Bufo gargarizans. The sequence goes on along the minus strand of NC_058080.1, from coordinate 30,729,218 downwards.
TCGACTTAGCACTGCTATATTCCATATTAGGATAGAATTAACGAAAATGGAATATAGCAGTTAAGTTGAAATCGCAATTCGATTATTATAACTTGAAATAATCGCATTGCGATTTCAACGTAATTATCAAATCCGACAGTACATTCTAGTATATGGAGACGTTCCCATGGTGATGGGGACGCTCCATGAGCATGGAAGACGGCAGAAGCGGCAACGGGCACTGACTGGAGCAGCCAGGAATCCAAAGGACAGGTAAGAACAACTTTAGGGGAGTGGGAAAGAAAAAAATATAACAATTAAAAAAAATATAAAAATATTCGAAATATCGAATTTATAGCACTATATTCGAAATATTTGCGAATTAGCGAAGTGACGATATTCGCAAAAAAAATTAGATATTCGAATATTCGCGCTCAACACTACTTTTTAGTCCTACCAGACTGTCTGTTAGGCCTCATGCACACGACCGTTGTGTGCATCCGTGGCCGTTGTGCCGTTTTCCGTTTTTTTTCGCGGACCCATTGACTTTCAATGGGTCCGTGGAAAAATCGGAAAATGCACCGTTTTGCAGCCGAGGCCGTGATCCGTGTATCCTGTCCGTCAAAAAAATATGACCTGTCCTATTTTTTTGACGGACAACGGTTCACGGACCCATTCAAGTCAATGGGTCCGTGAAAGAACACGGATGCACACAAGATTGGCATCCGTGTCCGTGATCCGTGGCCGTAGGTTGCTTTCATACAGACGGATCCGAAGATCCGTCTGCATAAAAGCTTTTTCTGATCTAAGTTTTCACTTCGTGAAAACTCATTTCCGACAGTATATTCTAACACAGAAGCGTTCCCATGGTGATGGGGACGCTTCTAGTTAGAATACACTGCAAACTTGGTACAAGACTGCCCCCTGCTGCCTGGCACCACCCGATCTCTTACAGGGGGATATGATAGCACAATTAACCTCTTCAGGTGCGGCACCTCAAGGGGTTAATTGTACTATCATATTCTCCTGTAAGAGATCAGGGCTGCCAGGCAGCAGGGGGCAGACCCCCCCTCCCCAGTTTTAATATCGTTGGTGGCACAGTGTGTGCCCATCGCCCCCCCCCCCCTTCCTCCCTCTATAGTTAAAAATCGTTGGTGGCACAGTGTGTGCCCATCGCCCCCCCCCTTCCTCCCTCTATAGTTAAAAATCGTTGGTGGCACAGTGTGTGCCCATCGCCCCCCCTTCCTCCCTCTATAGTTAAAAATCGTTGGTGGCACAGTGCATTGCGATTACAACTTAGTCAAATTTGTGACACTGCAGCTTCAGAATGAATCTAAGATGGATGCTGCCCCTAAGATGGATGCTGTCCTTGCTATTTGATAGGAGGTGAGAGGGTATAGGAGGGAGGGTATGCTGATTGGCTGGAATGTGTCTGCTGACTGTGAGGTACAGGGTCAAAGTTTTCTCAATGATGACGTATAGGGGGCCGACCGAACATCGCATATGTTCGCCCGCCGCGGCGAACGCGAACAAGCTATGTTCGGCGGGAACTATTCGCCGGCGAATAGTTCGGGACATCTCTACTGTTCAATCTTGTCATTCAACATAAAATGGTGGATATATTACTTTCTTTAGTATCTGTACTCTCACTTTAAGTTATTTAAGCATTTTATGATATCTCTGAGAGGTGTATCTTAGGTCTAACTAATAGTTCTACTCGCTCAACTTGGTTTGCAGTTTGCAGTATGCAGTTAGCAGTAACTATCTGTAGATTGGTTGAGTAGGATCTGGTATGGTTGTATGTAATTTGGATGGCAATATGGAATTTGAATTTGTATGCAATTTGGATTGCAATATGAAATTTGAATTTGTATGGTGGTACTGTAAACAAACATAACTGGTTCAGTATACAGTTCTAATCACAATACTAACAATAGGAACATGTTAGAACTGTTCTAAATACCTATTTTGGCCTCTCTGCTTCCATAAAACTCAGTTCTTAGTGGAGTAAATGTCTGTTCAGCTCCTCTCCTCTGGTGTAAAGATGTCATGGAACCATGAACCAGACGTACAACAGAGATGAGTGGAAATAAGAAGGCTTTATTGGAAATCAAGCCGTAGCAAAAGTCCAAACGGATGGCTAAACCGAAGCAGGGTCTTGCGTAGACAGAGGTCAGGAACCAGGAGGGTGGTCAGACGAAGCCAGGATCAGGAACCAACGGGGTAGTCAGACGAAGCCAGGATCAGGAACCAACGGGGTAGTCAGACGAAGCCAGGATCAGGAACCAACGGGGTAGTCAGACGAGGTCAGGATCAGGAACCAGAAGCAGCAGCAGTCTTAGAAGCATGTGAACACAGGAGGACCAAGCAAGGAACTGAAGCCACAGACCTTCTATATATGAGCTAGGCATCCAGCTCCTCCCAGTGGGAAGGAGGAGCCGCAGGGTGGGAGGCTACAAGAAACCCAGAAACCAAGATGGCCGCCAGCACATGTCAAACGAAGGAGAACAGTGAGAAGGTAAGACCATGACAGTACCTCCCCCTCAAGGGCCCCTCCTCCGCGGAGTAAGGAACGGTTTCAGAGGGAAGCGTGCGTGGAAGGCTCGGAGCAACGCAGGAGCATGGACATCTGCGGAGGGAACCCAGGAACGCTCCTCTGGACCATAACCACGCCAATGGACCAAAAACTGCAACCGACCGCGGACCAGGCGTGAGTCCAGGATATTGCTCACCTCATATTCCTCACGATTGCCCACTTGGACCGGACGGGGCCGAGGAACCGAGGAAGTGAAACGATTACACACCAATGGCTTCAACAGGGAGACATGAAACACGTTGGAGATCCGCATGCCAGGAGGAAGCGCAAGGGCATAGGCTACCGGGTTTACCCTGTGAAGCACTCGGAAGGGACCAACAAAGCGAGGCGCCAGCTTGGGAGTGGGCACTCGAAGGTTGAGGTTGCGGGTGGACAACCATACACGGTCTCCGACCTGGTAGGAAGGAGCGGGCGCTCGTCTGCGATTAGCCTGGAGTCTCTGGCGTTGCGCAGAGACCTCAAGGGACCTCTGGATCTGTACCCAAGAAGTACGTAGGACGGAAAGGTGATCCTCCACAGCCGGAGTATCCTGGGGAGAGAATACCTCCGGTAACACGGCAGGTTGGAACCCATAATTGGCCATGAAGGGAGACGTCCCAGAGGAAGAGTTCACCGCCGTGTTCCTGGCAAACTCAGCCCAAGGCAGGAGGTCAACCCAATTGTCTTGGTGATCGGAGACATAGCAACGAAGGAATTGCTCCAAGGCCTGATTGGATCGTTCTGCGGCCCCATTGGACTGAGGGTGGTAGGCCGAGGAGAAAGAGAGATGAATCCCCAACTGGGAGCAAAAGGCGCGCCAGAACCTGGACACAAACTGACTCCCCCGATCCGACACAATCTCCTTGGGCAAACCGTGCAACCGGAAGACCTCCCTGGCAAAAATCGAGGCCAACTCTTGTGCAGAGGGTAACTTCTTGAGAGGAACACAGTGGCACATTTTGGAAAACCGATCCACAATCATGAGAATGACCGTATGGCCTCGGGATGCAGGGAGGTCCACAATGAAATCCATCCCCAGGTGTGACCATGGACGCTCCCCGGTGGCTATGGGTTGCAAAAGGCCCAACGGAAGGTGCCGAGGGGACTTACTCTGGGCACAAACGGAGCATGCCGCTACATATGCGGCGATGTCGGAACGTAGAGAAGGCCACCAGAACAGACGTGAAACCGCCCAGGACAGCTGATTCTTTCCAGGGTGCCCCGCGGCCTTGGAGTTATGGTAGGTTCGCAACAACCGAGTGCGCAACTCCTCAGGCACAAAACATCTGCCGTTGGGTCTCCCAGAGGGAGCACCAGATTGAGCCGCCAAAATCTGCTCACCCAGAGGAGAGGTCAGGCTGGTGCGAATAGCGGCCAGGATCTGATTCGGGGGTATGACCGTAGTCGGAATCGACTCCTCCCCGGACAGCTCGGAGTACTGCCGTGATAAGGCATCCGCTCTGATGTTCTTGGAGCCGGGTAGGTAGGAGACCACGTAATTAAAACGTGACAAGAACAGAGCCCATCTGGCCTGACGTGGTGTCAATCTCTTGGCCTCAGAGAGGTAGGTCAGATTCTTGTGGTCCGTCAGGATGAGAACCGGAACCACCGAGCCCTCGAGCAAGTGCCTCCATTCTTTAAGGGCCTGCACGATGGCCAATAACTCCCTGTCACCAATCTGATAGTTGCACTCCGCGGAAGACAGTTTCCGGGAGTAAAACCCACAAGGAAGCAGAGGACCCTCTGGTGTTCTACGCTGAGACAGGAGGGCGCCTACTCCCGTCTCAGACGCGTCCACCTCGAGGACAAAAGGCAACCCAGGGTTGGGATGCGACAGAATCGGAGCCGACACAAAGGCGGACTTTAGAGCCTCAAAAGCTCGGATGGCCTCGAGCGGCCAGACCTGAGGATTACTGCCCTTCCTGGTCAGATCCGTGAGAGGCTTGGCTAGCATGGAAAAGTCCCTGATGAACTTCCGATAATAATTGGCGAAGCCCAAAAAGCGCTGCAGGGCACGAAGCCCACTGGGCTGGGGCCACTGTAAGACAGCCGAAACCTTCTCAGGATCCATGGAGAACCCCTCAGCGGAAATGATGTAACCTAAGAAGGTTACCTGGGATCGGTGAAATTCGCATTTCTCAAGCTTACCGAACAGCTTGTTCTCTCGTAAGCGTTGCAACACTCGTCTGACATCCAGAATGTGGGCCTCCATGGATGCAGAATATACCAAGATGTCATCCAAATAGACCACCACACACTGCTGCAACAGGTCACGGAAAACATCGTTGATGAATTCCTGGAAGACTGCGGGCGCATTGCACAACCCAAAGGGCATAACCAAGGATTCATAATGACCGGTCCTGGTGTTAAACGCGGTCTTCCACTCATCGCCCGCCTTGATCCTTACCAGGTTATATGCCGCCCTCAGGTCGAGTTTGGTAAAGACCGTGGCCCCTTTGAGGCGATCGAACAGCTCGGAAATCAAGGGTATCGGGTAAGCGTTCTTGATCGTGATGCGATTGAGACCCCTGTAATCGATGCAAGGCCTCAACTCGCCGCCCTTCTTTTTCACAAAGAAAAATCCAGCCCCTGCCGGGGACGAGGATTTGCGAATGTGTCCGCGTGAAAGCGCCTCCCTCACGTACTCCTCCATGGCCTCATTCTCCGCTACCGACAGTGGATAGACTTTGCCACGAGGAGGAACGGCACCGGATTGTAACTCTATGGCACAATCGTATGGGCGGTGCGGAGGTAGGGCAACCGCGCGCACCTTATCGAATACATCCCGGTACTCCTCGTATTCAGGAGGCAACAGAGAGTCCGAGGAAGTACACAGCAACTTGACAGGCCCATGGATGCAACTAGCCCCACACTGCGGTGACCACGAGAGGATCTCGACCGATCTCCAATCGAAAGTCGGATTATGCTTCTGGAGCCAGGGGTACCCCAAGACCACCGAGTAGTGTGGAGACGAAATAACCTGGAGACAGACCGACTCTCTGTGAACGGCACCAATGGCTATCCCCACTGGAAGGGTCTCATGAGTCACGTGTGGCGGCAGAAGGGGTCTGCCGTCTATCGCCTCAAGAGCCAGTGGGGAACCTCGAGGCTGCAGAGGAATGGAATTGGCGGCAACGAACACTCTATCAATGAACAAACCACCAGCACCAGAGTCCACCAACGCCTGGGTCGTCACCGAGCCCCCGACCCAGGAGAGGACAACCGTGATCAGTGGTTTGTCAACACGGGAAACCGGGGACGAGGAGACTCCACCCAAGATCTGCCCCCGACAGGACCTCAGGTGCGAGCGTTCTCCCGGACGGTTCGGACATGCCAACCGAAAATGCCCACCGAGACCACAGTACATGCATCGGCCCTCGCGTCTCCGGAGTACCCTCTCCCCCTCAGACAGGCGAGCAAACCCCCGCTGCATGGGTTCACCCCCAGACAAGTCATCCCCAGGAGGCGTGGGAGGAGAGGGAGGCACGGGTGGGACAGCAAACGTAGGCGCCAATCTGTTAGGAGACCTCCGCAGGCTCTCCTTAAAGGAAGGTCTCTCCCTGAGTCTGGTGTCAATCAAAATCAGGAAAGAAATAAGAGACTCGAGCTCCACTGGTAGGTCCTTAGCTGCAACCTCATCCTTCAAGGCATCCGAGAGACCATGAGAGAAAGCAGCGACCAGAGCCTCATTATTCCAGCCCACCTCTGCTGCCAGGGTACGAAACTCAATGGCGTATTCAGCTACGGATCGTGAACCCTGTCTGATGGACATAAGGAGCTTCGCAGCAGAGGCAGCACGAGCCGGCACATCGAATACCTTCCGAAGAGAAGCAACAAAACCGGAAAACTCGGCAACCACCGGATTGTTGTTCTCCCATAAAGGGCTGGCCCAGGCCAAGGCCTTGTCCGAGAGCAGCGAGATCAAGAAGCCCACCTTTGATCTCTCAGTAGGAAAGGCATGTGGCAGCAACTCGAAATAAATGCCCACCTGGTTAAGGAAACCTCGGCACTGAGTTGGCTCTCCCCCAAAGCGCTGTGGAAGGGGGGCAGAACCGATCATACCCCGAGACACCGCAGGCGCAGCAACAGGTGTCGGGGTAGACTCTGGCGCAACAACCGGAGCGGCAGTAGGAGCGGGCCCAGGAGCGACAACCGACCCATCGGCAACGGAAGCGAAATGAGCCGTGCGTTCAAGCAGGGTTTGCAACGCCACAGCGAACCGACCCAACAGGTGATCCTGCTGATCAAGTCTGGCAACCAGCGTAGGTAGCGAGGATGGCCCTGTACCGTCAGAATTCATGGCTTGGTCCTAATGTCATGGAACCATGAACCAGACGTACAACAGAGATGAGTGGAAATAAGAAGGCTTTATTGGAAATCAAGCCGTAGCAAAAGTCCAAACGGATGGCTAAACCGAAGCAAGGTCTTGCGTAGACAGAGGTCAGGAACCAGGAGGGTGGTCAGACGAAGCCAGGATCAGGAACCAACGGGGTAGTCAGACGAAGCCAGGATCAGGAACCAACGGGGTAGTCAGACGAAGCCAGGATCAGGAACCAACGGGGTAGTCAGACGAGGGCAGGATCAGGAACCAGAAGCAGCAGCAGTCTTAGAAGCATGTGAACACCGGAGGACCAAGCAAGGAACTGAAGCCACAGACCTTCTATATATATGAGCTAGGCATCCAGCTCCTCCCAGTGGGAAGGAGGAGCCGCAGGGTGGGAGGCTACAAGAAACCCAGAAACCAAGATGGCCGCCAGCACATGTCAAACGAAGGAGAACAGTGAGAAGGTAAGACCATGACAAAAGAATCCAGCTAGGGGAGTTCCCACACAGGCCCAGTGTGAGGCTGGCTATGATTGGTGAAGACTCCTGCTCAGTGTGAGGCTGGCTGTGATTGGTTAGTACTCCTATATTTTAGACTACATCCTAACTCCTCTGGGAATGAGAGTCAAAGAATGGGGATTATTATTTTGTTACTTAAAGGTGATGCTCAGTCTTGTGCTTTTTCATTGCTGACCGGCATACGGCAGGGAGAGTGTTCTGTGGAGTCTTAGTGCTCTGAATTTAGGAGATTGGCAACTGATACTGAGTGGAATGACGCAGCCCTTAGTAGTTAATTCTGTCTGTAGTTAATGAGAACCTGGACACGTTGGAATTTCACGAATATCCTGAGTCATTGGAGGTGGCCATGTCACTTTTTTTTTTTTTTTTTTATCGAGCAAATCAATAAAGTACAATAATAGAATAGTGGAGGGAAGACAAGGCTCCACTACTCTTGCATAGGTCAAAAACAGAATACAGGTCTGTCATATGTATTATAAGTATTACAGCTTCATTGTTAAGGCAAGTCATTGGAAAGACATCAAATGGATAAGACGGAAAGTGGTCACCATTCATTGCGTTGAGTTGTCACTGTGCATCACATTTCAACACATCCGAGACGGGCTATAGTGGGGAGGGCAATACCCTCTGTAGAATTTGGAAACAGGGGGGTAATGGAAGTGCAGGGAAACATTGAGTGTAACTGGCTCACAGGAATGAGTTCCCTGAAAGAACATTAACTGCAAGATATTGTCTAATGACCTCTAAAGGAGATCCATCGCTCCCAGACCTTTATAAATTTGTGGTGAGATCTCAGTTCCCAAGAGGATAGCTCCTCCAGTCGGTAAATCTGGTCAATCTTCTGAAACAGGCATCCTCAAACTGCGGCCCTCCAGCTGTTGCAAAACTACAACTGGAGGGCCGCAGTTTGAGGATGCCTGTTCTGAAACCACTGTTCTATAGGGGGTACATCGGTGGATAGCCATAGTAGAGGAATAAGCAGTTTGGCAGCATTTATTAGATGTTTAAAGAGCGCCAAATTAGATGGAGGAGGGTCTTGTGGGAAAAGATTCAGGAGAGCTACTTCAGGTGCTGGAGTAATATCAGATCCACATATCTCATTACAAGTTTGAAAAATCTTATCCCACCACTTTACCAGTGTTGGGCACGTCCACCATATGTGGAAGAAGGTGCCTCTCTGCTTTAAGCATCTCCAACATATGTCGGAAGCTGAAGCCGAGTAAAAACATGTCTTGTCAGGGGTTTTATACCACCTTGTGATAATTTTATAGTTATTCTCCTGGATCTTGACACATCTCGAGGCCCTATGTGAGGAGTTAAATATAGTAATGGTATCAACCAAGGATAAACATTTACCTAAATCTTTTTCCCATAATCTAATAAAAGCTGGCGTTAGGGTGAATGGGGGAGTCCTCAATCTGTTATACCACTGTGATATGAATTTATGAGGTGTGGAATCTTGAGTGACAATGTGCTCGAACCAAGTTATGGGGCGTAGCAAGGTGTGCAGATGGGCGTTTTGAGACATGTGGAAAGTGAAGCCCAACAAAGCTGGAGCTTGATATTTTCAAGAGATCGCCCATTTCCTTCATGGAGAGTAGCTGGCCGTTGCTATAAAGGTCCGACAATCTTAACTTAGACCCACTAATCTCTGTGGGAAGGCTGCTTCTTAGGGCCTAGGGAGCTAAGTGAAAAACATCACCTATTCTGAGAGTAGGGGACGGTAGTGGGGAGTTCAGAGGGGTGTTTTGCAAGGTGTACCATGCATGCAGGGTAGCCTTCATGATCGGAGTGAAGTTTGGATGAATAGGTACTTGGGACATGCGACCTAATAGGGCAGCTCTGAAAGGAAGTCCAAGCAAGGATTCTTCCATCGGGACCCAGGATTTCTGTTTAGGGGCAGATAACCAGTCTACTACTCTGGTCAGTAGGACTGCTCGACCGTATAAATCGGGGTCTGGCAAAGATATATCCCCTCTCTCCCTCGGGTAAGACAGAAATTTATAGGACATTCTAGCCTTCTTCTTGTTCCATATGAGGGATCGGAACATGGATCTAAGTTTTGAGTAGTATGTGGAGGGAACGGGGATTGGTAGGGTCTGCTGGAGGTAAGTGAGTTTAGGGAGGATGAGAGAAAGTAGGATATTTTTCCTCCCGAACCACAAAAGTGTAGGGACATCAAGGGAAGTTAAATCTTCCGTCAATTTATTCTGGAGAGGGATATAATTCAAGTTAAAGAGTTGGCTTGGGTCTGTACTTATTTTCACATCTAGGTAGGTTAAGAAAGGGGAAGACCAGTTAAAAGGCGAGCGTGCCTCAAGGTGAGTCTTCACAGAGTTTTTAAGGCCAGTGGAAATTATCAATGATTTGTTGTGATTCACCTTGAAATTGGAGAGTGATCCATACGTTTCCAGGTGGTCATAGATCTTAGGAAGAGCTGTTTCGGGGTTACTATTATTAAAAGCAGGTCATCCGCAAAGGCGGCAATTTTGTGCTGCTGGTCTCCCAGAAATATTCCCTGGATGTCCCCATCCATCCGAATGGTCTGTAAAAGAGGTTCCAGGGCAAGGAGGGGGGATAAGGGGCAGCCCTGACGGGTGCCATTGCGTATTCTAAAGGGGTCAGACAGGGTATCATTAACCTTGACTGAAGCTGAGGCATGAAAATACATAGCTTCTATGGCATGGATAAAAGGGGGGGGGGGATTACGAGTACGTAACGCTGAATACATAAAACACCAGTTGACTCTGTCGAAGGCCTTCTCCGCGTCTGTGCTAAGGAGGACTAGGGGAGGCCTTTTCTCTTGACATAGTGAATAATATTAAGTATTCGGGCTGTATTATCTTTTCCCTCTCTGTGTTTCACAAAACCCACCTGATCCCTGTGGATGAGTGAGGGAAGAAGTTTTGCCAATCTGTTTGCCAGAATCTTGGCTAAAAGTTTCAAATCTATGTTGAGAAGGGAAATGGTTCTATAATTGGAGCATAAAGAGTAGTCCTTACCCTCCTTGGGAATCAGTGTAATGTGGGCTCTGGTCATATCAGTAGATAGTGGCACACCTCATAGAGAGTTATTGTAAACTGGTAAGAGGAGTGGAATCAGTTCTTCATGAAAAGATAGGTAGTATGGTGTAGGGAGTCCATCAGGACCTGGGCATTTCCCTCTGGGGGAATTTTTAATGGCCTCCAAAAGTTCCTCAGAGGAGAATGGAGAAGCTAAGTGGATTCTGTCCTGCTCCGAAATCAAGGGAAGGGTTAAACCTTCTAAGTATAAACTAGAAGGTGTCGAGGATCCTGTGTTACCCGAGGGAGAGTGTGTAGGGTTGATTTTATAAAGGGATAAGTAATAATCCCTGAATAAAGAGGCTATTTTGTGTAATTCAAAAGTTAGTTCACCCTCTGGGGTTTTCAATTTATGTACATAGTTATTTAGTTTCCTACGTTTGAGCCTGGACATCATGTAGTGGGAGGCTTTATTTCCATGTGCAAATATTTTGTATTGGGAGTGCAGGTAAAGCTTGGCAGATGCCACATTTAAAAGGTTTTTGAGGGAGGTCCTACACGAGGACAATTACTGTAAGTGAGATTCTAACAGAGACCATTTATGGGCACTTTCCAGGGAACTAATTTTTTCATGCAGGGAATCTGTTTTTGTCTTTCTTTTTTAAGGTGAGCCCCCAGACTAATACAGTGGCCCCTTATAAATGCTTTATGGGTGTCCCAAATTGTCTGTGAGGAGACCTCAGGGGTACAGTTTGTAGTAAAGTATTCTTCTAGAAGGCGTTTCAATTTTGATCTAGTATCCAGAAAGCTAATGAGCTGTTCATTGAATCTCCAATGGCTAGTGGGTCTGTGGGTAAGGGGGGGCTCCATATGAAGATATATGGGAGCATGGTCTGATAGGATGATGGATCCTATGTCCGCCTTAGAACACAACTGGAGATGTTCCTTTGAAACAAATATATAGTCTGGCTGTTGATATGACTTATGCAGTGGTGAGTAAAAGGTATAGTCTCTAGAATCTGGGTGTATGGTACGCCAGACATCAATCAAATGAGCTTTGGCCAGGGTACGCAGTAGAGAGCGAATGCCTTTCTGGGATTGGGCAGATTTGCGGGAAGAGGAGTCGATAAGGGGGTTGAGGACAAGATTTAAATCTCCTCCTATCACTGTAACACCATCTCTAAAAGATTCCACTTTTTGTAATAATGATTTAAGCCAGGGTATTTGGCGACTATTAGGGGCATAAACATTCACAAAAGTATAAAGGTGTTGGCCTATCTTCCCTTTGACCATTATAAAAAGACCATCAGGGTCCCATAGTTGATCGTCTAAGATAAAGGGGACTTTGCCCTGAAAGCCAATGCTTACACCTCTAGAGCTTGACGTAGGAGAGCCACAATGATACCAATTAGGGTAAAATGAAAAGGATAGGTTGGGGAAATGATGGGTCTTAAAGTGTGTTTCCTGCATGAAAACTATGTTCGCTTTATCTTTCCTCAATATCCCAAAAATCTGGCTCCGCTTGGATGGCGAATTGCAGCCCTTAACGTTATAAGAGGCAATTTTAAGAGCCATCATGGGGGTAAAGAGGAGAAGCAAAATGCTGAAACATGTAAGCCTGATAGCCTGTTACAATAATGAGTTGCTTAGGGTACTTAACGTCTGGTCGGATTAGTAGATAGAAAGGTCGAAGCCTAGGTGATGAGATGACCCGTCTCGGATGGACACTGCTCCACATAATGAGAGACCTGTATATAAAATAGTAAAACAAACAGAAAATGAACAAAAGAAAAGCAAGAACAAAATTAACATATAGGTCCTGGGGGACCTGAAGAGAGGGGGGAAGTGGCATTTGCCAAATATGGACCCGGCTCTCTTTAAGGCTAATGTCATAGAAATTGCTCGGTTGAGGCTATAACATACATAGGATAGAAGAGAATGGGCGTGTTGAACCTTAAATTCCCTTAGCAGAACTCATGGTCTAGTGGTAAATAAAGGATGGGAGGGGAGCATATAGATGAGTAGTGGGGATATAGGCAATATTTTGGGAGAGGAAGGAAAAGGAGCAAAATATAGTAAAGAGGGTGACCTGATTTACAGCAGAACTTCAAGTCGTATGATTCAGGGTTAAGAATCGTTGGGATTTGGAGTAATAACCCGAGGGGCCAAATTTTACATGTGGAGTGGGGTAAAGCCAGGGGTCTCTGAATACATAGGTTAGTCCTAAGGTGCTGGGAACCTAGCATGGCTTAATAGTACCAGCTGCACAATGAGTCATCACAGAGAAAAAAGAGCATTGAAGCAGTGTGTAGTCATGAACCTCACCAGGGATTGCTAAATACCCAAGTTAGCCCGAAGGTGCTGAGAACAAATTATGGCCTTATGGTGCTGGCTACACAGTGAGTCATCGCAGATAAAAAAGAGCACTGAGGCAATGTGTAGCCAGGACCACCGTCAGGGGTTGCTGAATACATAAGTCAGCCCAAAGGCGCTGAGAACATAGTATAGCATTATGGTGCCGGCTCCACACTGAGTCTTTGCAGATAAAAAGAGCACTGAAGCAATGCAAAGTCGGGGACAACGCCAGGGGTTACTGAATATATAAGTTAGCCCGAAGATGCTGAGAACATATTATGGCATTATGGAGCCGGCTACACAGTGAGGCATCGCCGGCAGAAAAGAACACTGAAGCAATATGTAGTTGGGAACATCGTCAGGGGTTTCTGAATACCTACTTTAATGTTCAGTGTCCTCAGGTTCAGCGCTCAGTGGTGATTAGTAAATGTTGGGCGAATACTAAAACTGGGCGGTTTGGAGAGATTCGCAAGGTTATTCCCAACCAGAAATGTAAGTGGAAATAATAAAATGTAGGATACAACGTCAGTGGGTAGACTACCTTGTAATGGACATGAAAAGTATAGTTTAGCATATCTTTAAGGCACCTAAAGCAAAGCAGAACTATACAGTATCAGAGATACAGCAGGACCTGTAATGAGGAGAAGGTATGATATGAAGTGCCGCTGGGTTATTCGGCAAATAACATTGAGAGCTCAGCATTGCCTGGCGACACAAAGCATATTGCATGGTCATGAGCAGCCATCCACAACATTCCGTTATCATACATAGGAAAAATCGGAACTCATGACTTCATCGGGTATATCGCATCACATCAACCAGGAAACGCCGAGCGCCCAGAATGGCTGGATGGCTCTTAAAGCTCGACAAGTTATAACAACTACAGGTGAGTTAAGAAACAGAATATGTCATATTACATCAAGTTAACAGGCGACAGCTTAGTATAGGTCAGGAGAGGCCAAATATATCTTATAGCCTGGCAACTCAGAAGATATTATAAAGCTGTAAAGTATTAAGTACTAGTTGAGTCAAAATAACAGAATAACAGAGTACTGGGAATTACTCTTGGTATTAGTCTCGGAATTTCAGGCATAACGTCAAGGAAAGGTAGAAGGTGTGAACGTCAGGGAGCATGCTCAGAGATGTAATACAGGAGGCAGGGACAGGAATATAGGGAGAAAAGATTGAAAGGCTGATACTCATCCATCGGGACAAAAATTGAGGAGAAATAGCGAATTCTGTTTTCAGAAGACATCAGCAGTTATGCGCCTTGGGGTGAGAGGTTGATTTTTCTTCTTCTCTTTTTGCCTTTGGGCTTTGGGGGTACCTTTTGTTTCAAATGGCACAACTCTGGGAAGTTTCAGTCCTGGACAGCGTCCCAATCTTCAATGTCCAGAGGGTTAATATCCAAAAGATCGAATGCAGGGCCTAAGTCCATATGCGACTTGATGGTGATTCGCCTTCCTTGATGAGAAAGGGACAATCCGAACGGGAACTGCTAACGGTAAAGGATCTTATGGCTTCTGAGTGATAGGTTTGAGAGACCTTCTTTTCTGAAGGGTCATCGGAGCCAGATCTTAAAATATATTAATCGGCAACCCATTGAATTTAGCTCCACCTGGCAGACAAGCTTTATTAATTATAGCTTCTTTATCCTGGAAGTGGAGAAATCGGCAGATGATGTCTCTATGGGGCTCATTGCCCAACGGTTTCGTTCGCAAAGCCCGATGAGCTCTCTCGATTACTATAGAAGTGGAGCGTTCCGGGCCCAGTAAACCTTCACATATCTCTTTCACAATGGCTGAAGAGTCTTGAGAGGATTCTGACTCTGGGACCCCTCTGAAACGAAGGTTGTTTCTTCTTCCATGATTTTCCTGGTTCTCCAGGGCATTGAATGTGTCGTTGAGATGCGTTTGGCATTTCTGTAAGCTAATGGCTGCGGCCACCTGGAAATCCAGGACCGCAGCCTGCTTGTTCTCCAGGACCTCTACTCTGCCTCCCACATGTCTGACATCTTGCCTTAAAGAGGAAAGTTCACTAATGAGCGGCTCCATTGCTCTTTGGAGAGCAGAATCCAGATATTTTCTGGAGATCGGGAGGTGTTTACGGTGTCTTTGGTCTTCGACATCGCTGCCGTCAGCTTGTAACTCGGCATCACTCTCTTCCGTTTCTAAGCTAGGCTCCGGCGCCATCTTAGCTTCCCGCGCTGCACACACTGCAGCGGATTTTTTGAGGAACTTGTCCATATCTCCGCAATTTGACGAGTGCTTGTGGGAGAGTGCCGAGTCCCCTGCCTTTTGCTGGTCAATTTTGCCCATAATTTATGCAGAACAACTAACGTTAGCTGATATAAAGCCGGGTCTGAGCAGCAGAGCTCAAGCGCACACGTCCATTCCGGTCTGGCGCTAGCTCCGCCCCCCTGGGCCATGTCTCTTGATGTACATATTGATAGACGCTTGAGGAAAAAATCTAAGGTTCCTCTCGCTCGAGACGCACTATCATATGGGGAAGCAGCCTCTTCTGACACTTTGGGTAGAGAGATCCTTTAGCTCATGTCTGGTGATGAACCAATGCAGTTAGGGGAAGTCACCCCTGTATCTGGTGATAAAGACTTTAGAGTTAAGAAAAGACTCTTCTTTTTCTGTGGCAAAGGGGGACATTTTGTTAACGTATGTCCTTATGTTAAACGTCAAGTTGAAAAAGAAAAAAAATATACAAATGTGTTTAGTTCTCCTCTCACTCTTTGTGGTGTGGGTGGGGAGTCTGATAATTTACTTTTGTAATTTGCCGGTAGTACCCAATTTCTCCTGCTTGCCGAGGTGGTGCTAGACTCAAAAACTGTAGGAATTAAAGTTAAAAATTATTTATTGACAGTTGGGCAGAAGTTAACCTAGTTGATGGCCAGTTCGTTCGTATGCATATTGACTGACAACAAGTGCATTAGACAATTGATTCCGCCCCACTTTTACAGAAGTGTTTGTCACAAATGGTGCAGGACATTCGCCTAAAGGTGGGCGATTATCATCAAGAATCCATTTTGTGTTTTGTGCTGGAGGGTCTGCCTGTTCCTCTGGTGCTATGTTTACAATGCTTAACCAAATATAATCCTACCATTGATTGGCAAGCAAGACAGATTCTTGATTGGAGTGATTTTTGCATAGACAACTGTCTTAGCACTTCGCTTTCTGTTGTATCCAGTAAAATGGTACCTGGTACGTTCATTTCGGAATTTGCTGATGTATTCTCTGAAAGCGGAGACCAGGAGTTACCTCCACATCGAGAGTATGATTGCCCCATCAACCTTATTCCCGGAGCTAGGTTGCCCAAGTCTTGGTTATATAATCTTTCTGAACCCGAAAGAGTAGCCATGCAAGAGTATATCACCGAGAGTTTGGCTAAGGGTCATATTAGACCATCCAAATCTCCAGTGGCTGCAGATTTTTTTCTTTGTCAAGAAAAAGGACGGAACTCTTAGGCCATGTTTGGACTTCCGTGAGCTTAATCGCATTATTGTCCGTGATCCCCTTCCTTTGATCCCACATTTGTTCAATCAGATTGTCGGTGCTAAGGTGTTCTCTAAGTTGGATCTGAGGGGGGCATATAATCTGGTAAGGATAAAGAAGGGGGACGAATGGAAGACAGCATTTAATGCCCTTGAAGGTTATTTTGAGAATTTGGTCATGCCTTTTGGGTTGACCAATGCTCCTGCTGTTTTTCAACATTTCATCAATGACATCTTCCATCATCTGGTGGGCAGGTTTGTAGTAGTGTATCTGGATGATATTCTAATTTATTCTCCTGACATGGAGATGCATCAGGACATGTGCTAAGGGAGAATAAATTGTATGCTAAGATAGAGAAGTGTGTATTGCTGTTCCGGAAGTGCAATTGCTTGGTTATCTACTCTCAGCTTCGGGTTTTCATATGGCTCTGGAAAAAGCGATTTTTGGGGTTTACCAACCACTACTGTAAATTTATCTTGAACTACTTGTCGTTAAACCATTAACAGACATGACTAAGAAAGGTGCAGATTTCTCAGTCTGATCTGATGAGCCATTACATGTCTTTCCAGCTATGAAGGAATGTATTGCTTCTGCTCCTATACTGGTGCAATCTGATGGGTCACAGCTATTTATTGTGGAAGTTGACACATCCACTTGTAGGGGTAGGAGCAGTCTTGTCGCAGGGTCATTCTACTAGCAAATGGCGCCCATTTGCTCTTTTCTCTAAAAAGCTCTCTGCTGCTGAAAGAAATTACGATGTAGGTAACAGAGAGTTGCTGCCCATTAAGTTGGCTTTTGAGGAATGGCCTCAATGGTTAGAATTCCGGTAATTACTGATCACAAAAATCTGGCCTACCAGGAGTCGGCCAAAACGTCTGAACCCAAAGCAGGCCAGATGGTCGTTGTTTTTTTACCAGATTTAATTTTGTTGTCACCTATCGCCCTGGGGTTAAGAACGTCAAGGAAGACGCATTGTTGTGTAGCTTTCTTGGGGGGGAGCGGGGTAATTCGGAGGATGCTGGTCCAATATTAACTGATGGGGTGGTTGTATCTGCCCTTTATACCGAACTTGAGGCAGAGGTGTTGGAGGCCCAGGGAGATGCACCTGATTCCTGTCCTCCAGGGCAGTTGTTTGTTCCTTCGGAACTACGGCACAAGGTGTTTGAGGAACATCACAGTACTGTTCTTACCAGATCCACGGTTGATCTAATTTCACAGAGATTCTGATGGCGAGGGTTGTGTAAATGTGTTGAGGGCTATGAATTAGCTTGTGAGTAGAGTTAAGCGGACACCTGGATGTTCGGGACCCAAACTTGACCTCGAACCCGAACCCCATTAAAGTCAATGGGGACCTGAACTTTTGAGCACTAAAATGGCTGTAAAAATGTCATGGAAAGGGCTAGAGGGTTTCAAATGGCATCAAAATGTGGTTAAGAGCATGGCAAGTGCTCTGCAAACAAATGTGGATAGGAAAATGACTTAAAATAACATAAAATATGTAAAAATAAAAAATAATAATCTTGATCTAGGAGGACGAGGTCCATATGGAGTAGGAGGTTGAGGAGGCGGTGGATGTGTGGATGTGGTGGTGTTTGTGGAAGCGGCAGTGGAGGAGGAGGTAGCCTACACTGGTTTTGGTTTTAATTTTTTTTAATTTTTTTTTATTAGGGTACACCCCAAAACATTTGGAAATATAACCTATGATAACCCCCTCCAGTCATGCTAAACACATGTTCAGATAATAAACTGGCTGCAGGGCAGGCCAACGCCTCCAAGGCATAAAGGGCAAGCTCAGGCCATGTGCCCAATTTAGAGACCAGAAGTTGCAGGGGCTGACCCCTTTCAGTCAGTTCGTGTAGGCGTGTGGACACTTACTGTCCCACCATGTCGCACGTCCCCGTGAAGTTCACAATCCAATTTGATATCTGCTCTATCAACTTTCAATGTTCTTTTATGCGCCTACCATGGTGATCACGGGTGGCGGGGATTCAGGGTTCCAGGCCGGAGAGGGAGCCAGAGAAACGGAAGCCACATGCAAGGGGATGAAATTTTATTGTGATCGAGTGGAAATGTAGGAGAAGCTATTAAAACAGAAGAATTTTGAGAAAATTAGGGGGCGCGCGGCAATTACCCACTCCCGACTAGGGGAGGTAGTGACGATAAATAACAATACAGGACTCTTAAGATGCCCTGTTATTGGAATGATTAATAAAAAAATTATAGGGAATGTCACTGTGGTATTTTTGATTTGTAAACGTTAGCCCGGAGAGGCCCGGCTGCTGCTTTGGTGACTCTAGCTAACTTCTGCCTGATCGCACGTCCCTGTGACATCCACGATCCATTTGGATATCTTCTCTATCAACTTTCGATGTTCTTTTCTGAGCCTACCATGTTGATCGTGGTTATTGGCGAATCAGGGTTCCACGCCGGAGAGGGAGCGTGAGAAAGAAAGACCACATCCAAGGGAGGATTAATTGTTTCAAATTAAAAATGATAGAGCGGAAATATAGGACAAAGTATTAAAGCACAAATGTGGGACAACTTTTTAAAGTTTATGCATTGAATGAAAGGATGTGTCGTGCATCAATTAATTAAGAATTTCTGAAATTGTATTCCCTGTCAGCTATGCAGAGCAGGGGTTTCTATACGGCAAATTTTGAAAAATGTCACCTGGCAATGTAACAAACGATTTTTTAAAATGTATGTTCCTGTCATCTATGCAGAGGTGACCCAGTGACATCCACCATCTATTTGGATATCTTCTCTATCAACTTTCGATGTTCTTTTCTGAGCCTAACATGTTGATTACGGTTATCGGCGAATCAGGGTTCCACGCCGGAGAGGGAGCGTGAGAAAGAGAGACCTCATCCAAGGGAGATCAATGTAATAAATGTTTTGGGGATCGAGCAGAAATATGGGAAAAGTTATTGAGGCGCAAATGTAGGACAAATTAATGAAGCGCTAATGTGGGAAAAGTTATTGAGGCGCAAATGTGGGACAAATTACTGAAGCGCAAATGTGGGAAAAATTAGTAAAGCGGAAATGTGGGACAAATTATTGAAGCGCAAATGTGGGACAACTTGTTAAAGCCTAAGCATTGAATGCAAGGAGGTGGCGCGCATCAATTTAAGGCCTCATGCACACGACCGTTGTGTGCACCCGTGGCCGTTGTTCTGTTTTCCGTTATTTTCTGCGGACCCATTGACTTTCAATGGGTCCGTTGAAAACTCGGAAAATGCACCGTTTGTCATCAGCCTCTGTGATCCGTGTATCCTGTCCGTCAAAAGAATATGACCTGTCCTATTTTTTTGACGGACAACGGTTCACGGACCCATTCAAGTCAATGGGTCCGTGAAAGAACACGGATGCACACAAGATTGGCATCCGTGTCCGTGATCCGTGGCCGTAGGTTACTTTCCGCCGGATCCGGAAAAACGTGTGAAAACTGATTACATTTGAATCCTGATCAGGCTTTCGATCACAATGGAAAAATGCATTGGAAAAAACGGATCCGCCATTTATGGACTTTTTTTTCCTATTTTTTGGGTTTAACATGCAAAAGCTGGATCCGTTTTGACTGAACACACGGCGTTAATGCAAGTCAATGGGAAAAAGGCCTGATCCGGCGTTCAGTCAAAGTGTTCAGGATTTTTGGCCGGAGGTAAAAATACAACATGCTACGTTTTTCTGAAAAGCCTGATCAGTCAAAAAGACTGAACAGAAGACATCCTGATGCATCCTGAGGGACGGACTCTCCATTCAGAATGCATTAGGATAAAACTGATCAGTTCTTTTCCGGATTTGAGCCCCTAGGACGGAACTCAGCGCCGGAAAAGAAAAACGCTAGTGTGAAAGTAGCCTAATACGTTTGTGGCACAGTGTGCGCCCTCCGCTGGCCCCCCTCCCTCTATTGTAATAATAACATTGGTGGCCAGTGTGCGCCCTCCCCCGGCCCCCCTCCCTCCCTCTATTATAATAAGAACATTGGTGGCCAGTGTGCGCCCTCCCCCGGCCCCCCTCCCTCCCTCTATTATAATAAGAACATTGGTGGCCAGTGTGCGACCTCCCCCGCCCCCCCTCCCTCCCTCTATTGCATTACTAACATTGGTGGCCAGTGTGCGGCCTCCCCTCTCCCCTCCCCCCCCCCGAGCATTGGTGGCAGCGGAGTTCCGATCGGAGTCCCAGTTTAATCGCTGGGGCTCCGATCGGTAACCATGGCAACCAGGACGCTACTGCAGTCCTGGTTGCCATGGTTACTTAGCAATAGTAGAAGTATCATACTTACCTGCTGGCTGCTGCGATGTCTGTGTCCGGCCGGGAGCGCCTCCTACTGGTAAGTGACAGTTCATTTAGCAATGCGCCGCACAGACCTGTCACTTACCAGTAGGAGGAGCTCCCGGCCGGACACAGACATCGCAGCAGCCAGCAGGTAAGTATGATGCTTCTACTATTGCTAAGTAACCATGGCAACCAGGACTGCAGTAGCGTCCTGGTTGCCATGGTTACCGATCGGAGCCCCAGCGATTAAACTGGGACTCCGATCGGAACTCCGCTGCCACCAATGATCGGGGGGGGGAGGGGAGAGAGGAGGCCGCACACTGGCCACCAATGTTATTAATGCAATAGAGGGAGGGAGGGGGGGCGGGGGAGGCCGCACACTGGCCACCAATGTTCTTATTATAATAGAGGGAGGGAGGGGTGGCCGGGGTGGCTGCACACTGGCCACCAATGTTATTATTACAATAGAGGGAGGGAGGGAGGGGGGGCCGGGGGGCCGCACACTGGACACCAATGTTCTTATTACAATAGAGGGAGGGAGGGGGGGCCGGGGGGGCCGCACACTGTGCCACCAATGTTATTATTACAATAGAGGGAGGGAGGGAGGGGGGGCCGCACTGGCCACCAATGATATTCAAACTGGGGAGGGGGGGTCTGCCCCCTTCTGCCTGGCAGCCCTGTTCTCTTACAGGGGGCTATGATACGCACAATTAACCCCTTCGGTGCGGCACCTGAGGGGTTAATTGTGCTGATCACGGCCCCCTGTAAGAGATCGGGTGCTGCCAGGCAGCAGGGGGCAGTCATGTACACAGTTTGTAGTATATTCTAACTAGAAGCGTCCCCATCAGCATGGGAACGCCTCTGTGTTAGAATATACTGTCGGATATGAGTTTTCACGATGTAACTCATATCCGACAGTATATTCTAACATAGAGGCGTTCCCATGGTGATGGGGACGCTTCAAGTTAAAATATACCATCGGATTGGAGAAAACTCTGATCGATGGTATAAAAGGGACTCCAGACTTTACATTGAAAGTCAATGGGGACGGATCCGTTTGCAATTGCACCATATTGTGTCAACGTCAAACGGATCCGTCCCCATTGACTTGCATTGTAATTTAGGACGGATCATGTCCGTGGATCCTCCAAAAATCAAGGAAGACCCACGGACGAAAAAACGGTCACGGATCACGGACCAACGGAACCCCGTTTTGCGGACAGTGAAAAAATACTGTTGTGTGCATGAGGCCTAAGAAGCAGGCTCGGACTGGCCCACAGGGGTACAGGGGAATCCCCGGGTGGGCCCCTGAGCAAGGTGGGCCCCTAGTCTCCTACCCCCTGCACAAGTGGCACATAATTTACTGCACTACATACATATATTCAATGTATAGCACCTCAACCAGCCTATGTTCATATATGAACATTAAAGATTAATAAAGAAATTACCCACTTTATTATTATAGACACGGTCAGAGCTGAGATGACTTCTAGCTATAGAGGAAAGCTGCCAGTATCCTCTTTTCCCCAGGATCTACCTTCTCAAAGTTGCTGCAGGGACCCCCATATAAAACCATCTGGTATCAGGTTCTCCACCCCCACCCCCAGCTATGTGAGCAGGTAATATTTGTATGTATTTGTACGGTGGGCCCCCAAAATAGATTTTACTGGTGGGCCCTAGGCACCCCAGTCCGACTCTGCTAAGAAGTATTTCTGAAATTGTATTCCCCTTCACCTATGCAGAGCAGGGTTTTATTAACGTTCAATATTGTAAAATGTCAACCCAAGAATGTAACAGAAACATTACAGAAATGTATTAACCTGTCTACTTGGTAGAGCAGGGGTCTATGACAGACAAAAAAATGTTTATTGTCACCCAAAAATCTAAAAGAAAAATTATTGAAATTTATTATGCTGTCAACTAAGTGGAGCAGGGGTATATTACACCCAAAAATTTTCACCCGAAAATGTAACAGACAATTTTTTATTTATTTTTTTACCTGTCTACTCGGTATAGCAGTGGTACTGTTAAAGTAGCCCTAAATTAGAGCATTTGAGATGCACTCTGGTGCTCCAAATCAATAATGTACCCCCCAGGGGTTAATCTCCATGCGTGGTTGAGAGACTGGACACTGACACAGAAGTTGGTCAAAGCAATCTCTAATTTATTACAGAAAGTAAGCAGTATATGTATCTTCAGAAAAGGGCAGTACTTTCTGAGGCCCAGGCATTATTTCATTGGCTCAAAAGGAAGAAGAGATAAGAGAGAGAAGATAGCACCCTGGCTTCTGCGCACTGGGCACTACTTTGGAATGTGAACTAATGTAAACATCTGGTTATCGTCGCCATTTTGTAATGGCGTTTATCCTAACAATAATACTGCATACGTCATATGTGACACTTCAAGGAGGTGCCTCTCTATAGGCAGTGAATAATATATACATATCATCAAGCCATATGATTGGCTTATGCATTCCTCCACAATCTATACACCTGTACAAACATGAGAAAACAGACCCTTCCCACAGCACAGCTCTTTGCCCCCCCCCCTCTCTTCTCCAGTCTTGAAACAAAGAGGGGGGTGGGAGGCACTTGAAGAAGAAAAAGTTAACTCATTACAGTCCTAGAGATACAAAATATAGAATAAAATTCACACATCTTTAACAGTATATCACACACAAAAAATTTAGAATTTCAACCGAAAATGTAACTGACAATTTTATTTTTTATTTTTTACCTGTCTACTAGGTATAGCAGTGGAACTTAGAACCCCAAAAATTTTGAATTTCAACTAAAAATGTAACTGACAATTTTTTTATACCTGTCTACTAGGTATAGAAGTGGTACATCACACTCAAAAAAATTTGAATTTCACCCGAAAATGTAACTGACAATTTTATTTAATTTTTTTACCTGTCTACTAGGTATTTCAGTGGTACATCACACCCAAAAATTGGTGAATTTCACCCAAAAATGTAACTGACAATTTTTTTTATTTTTTTTACCGGTCTAATAGGTATAGCATTTTCGGGTGATATTCACCAATTTTTGGGTGTGATGTACCACTGCTATACCTAGTAGACAGGTATGATACCCAAAATTTTTTGATTTTCACCCGAATATGCAACTGACAATTTATTTTATTTTTTTACCTGTCTACTAGGTATAGCAGTGGTACATCACACTCAAAAATTTGTGAATATCACCAGAAAATGTAACTAACAAAGTAGTGAAATGACATAAAATAAAATACGTACAAATAAAATAAAAAAAATTGATTTATGAGGTGGAGTTCCATATGGAGTAGGAGTTTGAGGAGGCGGTGGACGTAGTGGTGTAGGTGGAAGCGATGGTGGAGGAGGACGAGGTAGCTAACACAGGTTTTTGGTTTTAATTATTATTATTTTTTTTATTAGGGTACACTCCAAAAGAGTGTGAAATATCCAAAATACAAGAATGAGCAAATGTGCTGCAGTATAACAATGGCCATGTAAGGCCGGTATACATGTCTATTCTGCACAAGGTACGGACAAGTCCTGTCGGATCCATGCCTGGTTCATTTTAATAAACGTGAGCTTGTCCACATTGGCTGTGGATAGGCGGCTGCGCTTGTCTGTGATAACCCCCTCCAGTCGTGCTAAACACACGTTCAGATAATACACTGGCTGCAGGGCAGGACAGCACCTCCAAGGCGTAAAGGGCAAGCTCAGGCCATGTGCCCAATTTGGAGACCCAGAAGTTGAAGGGGGCAGACCCGTCAATCAGTACATGTAGGCGTGTGCACACATACTGCTCCACCATGTTGGTGAAATGCTGCCTCCTGCTAAGACGTTCCATATCAGCTGGTGGTGCTGGTTGTTGTGGCGTGCTGACAAAGCTTTTCCACATTTCGGCCATGCTAACCCTGCCTTCCGGGGTGCTGGCGGTGCCCCAGCTGCGTTGGCGACCATTTCCTTTTCCTCCGCCTTCGCCTTGTGCTACCACTGTGCCCCCGCTGTCAGATGGGAATGCCACCAGCAGCGCTTCTACCAGCGTGCGCTTGTACTCGCGCATCTTACGATCACGCTCCAGTGAGGGAATTAAGGACAGTATGTTGTCCTTGTAACGGGGATCCAGGCCGATCTAGAGGACAGCCGCTCTGCTTTTGCACCCTGCTCCCTCTTCTGTTGTGCTGGTGGCTCTGTGCGACCACCGCCTCTTCCTCCGAACTACATAGGTCACTCGCATGACCTTGATTCCATGTGGGGTCGAGGACCTCATCGTCCTCCACATTATCTTTTACCCAGTCTTCACCCCTGCCCTTTTTGTCCGTCTGCACAATTTCGAAAGCCCCAGCAGTTGGCACCTGTGTTTTGTCATCATCCGAGATATGCTGCGATGGTCCTCCCATGTACTCATCTTGAAAGATAAGTGGTTGGGCATCGGTGCACTCAATCTCTTCCACTTCTGGGGCAGGGCTAGGTGGATGGCCCTGGGAAACCCTGCTAACGACAGTATGTACAGGGTGTATCTCACACGCCCTGATCCAGACTAGGCCTCAATAAAATTTGTTTGCCCAAAATGCCTGTTTTTCAAATACCTGAATAGAACCACAGTTTCTAAAGTGTGTATCTCACAATGGCATATGGAGCAAAGGCTGCAAAATCAACTGTTTTTCCCCAAACGGGTGTTTGTTTAATATCTGAATATGACAGCTGTATATAACCCTGGAATTTCACACGTGCTGATGGTGCAAGTCCAGAAAAATAGTGCATTTTGCACAAAAAGGGTGTTTTAAAAAAAACTGAAAATTATGGCTGTATTTCTAGATTAAATTGCACCCTGACTAAATCCTGCAAATGCACCAGATGTAGGTTATTGCCAAAAAAGGGTGATTTTTTACAACCAGATTATTAGTGCAGTTTTTCAAGCTTGGATTTGAATGTCACAAAAGCTCAAGTGCAGTGCTGGTGCACTGAGCTTGCATAAAATGGCCCCCGCTGCCGCCCACCTAACTGACAGACAAATAAAAAAAAAAATTTTTCGGTCACTGGGCTCAGGGCAGCGTAAAAACATTGTGCCCTGCACCCACACAACTAAATGTATGTCGATCGCTGAGTTAGATTTACATTCTGAACAAAGATTCTCTCCTATTCTCTCCCTGAAATCACAAGTCCAGCCCCATCCTCTCCCTACACTAGTAACCGCAGAGTGACGTGCAGCGCTACATGACTCCAGCTTATATAGAGCCTGGGTCACATGCTGCACTGGCCAATCACAGACATGCCATTAGTAGGCATGGCTGTGATGGCTTCTAAGATCAGACAGTTAAACGCTTGTTGATTGGCTGCTCTGCAGCCTTTCAAAAAGCGCTAAGAAAGCGCCGAACACCGAACCTGAACGTTTACTAAAATGTTCTGGTTCAAGTCCGGGGTCCAAAAATCCTAAAGTTCGGTACGAACCCGAACTTTACAGTTCGGGTTCGCTCAACCCTACTTGTGAGACTTGTGCGCGTGCCAAGGTGACACATACTCGGCCTTCAGGATCTGTACTTCCCTAGTCTATCCCGTCCCGACCTTGGACTCCATAGACTTTATTACAGATTTGCCTAATTCCTCAGGGAAAACTGTGATTCTGTTGGTGGTTGATCGCTTCAGCAAGATGTCACACTTTATAGCATTATCAGGTCTACCTAATGCTAAAACTCTCACACAAGTGTTTGTCGATAACATAATTAAACTACATGGTATCCCCTCTGATGTGCTGTCTGATAGGGGGACGCAGTTTGTTTCCAGATTTTGGAAGGCTTTCTGAACTCGCCTGGGGGTACAATTGTCCTTCTTTTGGGCCTTTCAACCTCAGGTCTTTCGGCCTTTCAACCTGGTTGCTATGACGCCGTGCGCTCCTGCTCTCAGCAGGAATCCAGCCCGTGTTACCACGGACCGCTCACGGCCGTGAAACACGGCCGTGAAACACGGCCGCGTGCATTCGGCCTTAGTCGAACGGACAGACTGAACGCATTAACCAGAATCTGGAGACTTATTTGAGATGTTTTGTCTTGGAGAATTAGGAGGAGTGGTCTTCATTTTTGTCTTTGGACGAGTTTGCCATAAATAACCGTAGACAGGAGTACACTGAAAAGCTGCCATTCTTGGGGGCATATGGGTTTCATCCGCAGTTTGGCACATTTTCTGGTACTGAGACTTCTGGTATACCGGAAGAGGAAAGATTTTCCTCTTCTGTGTCATCTATTTGGCAGAAAATTCTAAATAGTGTTTTAAAAAATGGGCAAAAACTATAAACGTATGGCTGACAAGAGACCTATGAGTGGTCCGGACCTGAGAGTGGATGATTATGTGTGGCTATCCACAATAAACATTAAGTTGAAGATACCTTTTTGGAAGTTGGGGCCAAAGTATATTGGTCCATATAAGCAGTGATGGCCAGTTCACATTGTTCGCCCGCGAACATATGTGGGCTGCCATCTTTGTTCACAAGTCCGTCGAGGCACAGGTAAGCCCTTACCTGTGCCTGTGCCGTGAGCCGGTCTGAAAACAAGTGCGGTCAGCGGGAGCAGGCAGTTCTGAGAAAAGCCACCGGGGGCCTTCATAGGGCTGTTCTCGGAACTGCCGATGACCGCATTTGTTTTCCGACCGGTTTGCGGCACAGGCACAGGTAACGGTTTACCTGTGCCTCGCCGGACTTGTGAAAAAAGCACTGCATATAAGATCTCTGCCATTATTATTCAGTTAGCCTTTCGTCTTGAACCTCTGCAGGCTTTAAAAATTCATAATGTTTTTCACAAATCACTGCTGAAAAGATGTCGAACCTGCTGAACCTTCCTCCTTTCCTTCTGTTCCTGTCTTGGTGGACGGTAATCTTGAATTTCAGATTGCCAGGATAGTGACCTCACAAATTCTCCGTAGATCTCTTCAGTATCTCGTGCACTGGAAGGGTTACGGTCCAGAGGAAAGAATGTGGGTTCCAGCGACCGATGTTAATGCCAGTTGCCTTGTGAAGGCCTTTCACAGGGCGCTTCCTGATAAGGTTGGTCCTGGGTGTCCGGGGGTCCTCGTAGAGGAAGGAGGGTACTGTCACAGTCACTCCCATGACAGAGATTAGAAGATCTGAGAGACTGGCAGCACGTGTGGTTATCTGACAGTCTCTCTGTATTCACCTTGCAGTATGGTTGTCAGTATTGACCACACCTCTTGTCAGGTGCAACTTGTGATCATTACTGTGGCTCTATTTAGTCCTGACTCACACTGCTTACCATGCGGTTGATATTTCCTGTTTGGAGTTGTTAGAGCTGCTGTGCTGTTCCTTTGGATCTCCTGCTCATCAATTCTTCTATTACATAAGTGCAATACACGTTGTATTTTGTTGTTTAACAGTGTGTGTCATTTTCTAGGCCTTACGGAGATGCCCGTTCATTCATCTGGGAAGGAACCATTAGTTTAATTCTCTGCCACAGCTCCTAGGGATTTCCAGGGTCTCCAGGGCCTAGGTTATGGTGTATGAGTTTCTCCACCTTCAGGGCCTACTCATACTGGCAGGAGTCAGGGCGAGGTCTAGGGATTTCTAGGAGGTTACCATTCCTCTTCCTTAGCCTTGAGGACTAGTCCCTGGTCTATTTCCTTCTGTTTGTATTCTGGTGTTTCTCCCTCCCTATTGCACGTGATACAGGGTTTATTACAAGGAAATATTTCTATGTCTTATTAGCCCTTGTGCGGTACAGTTATATGTTATAAAGCATTTTTTGGCTTGTATTAGTCGAAAAACATAGAAACATAAAAACATAGAATGTGTTGGCAGATAAGAACCATTTGGCCCATCTAGTCTGCCCAATATACTAAATACTATGGATAGCCCCTGGCCCTATCTTATATGAAGGATGGCCTTATGCCTATCCCATGCATGCTTAAACTCCTCCACTGTATTTGCAGCTACCACTTCTGCAGGAAGGCTATTCCATGCATCCACCACTCTCTCAGTAAAGTATTACGTCCTGATATTACTTTTAAACCTTTGCCGCTCTAATTTAAAACGATGTCCTCTTGTAGCAGTTTTTCTTCTTTTAAATATTCTCTCCTCTTACCTTGTTGATTCCCTTTATGTATTTAGCAGTTTCTATCATATCCCCTCTGTTTCATCTTTCTTCCAAGCTATACATGTTAAGGTCCTTTAATCTTTCCTGGTAAGTTTTATCCTGCAATCCATGGACCAGTTTAGTAGCTCTTCTCTGAACTCTCTCCAAAGTATCAATATCCTTCTGGAGATATGGTCTCCAGTACTGAGCACAATACTCCAAATGAGGTCTCACTAGTGCTCTGTAGAGCAGCATGAGCACCTCCCTCTGTCTACTCGTAATGCCTCTCCCTATACACCCCAGCATTCTGCTAGCTTCTCCTGCTGCTCTATGACATTGTCTGCCTACCTTTAAGTCTTCTGAAATAATGATCCCTAAATCCCTTTCCTCAGATACTGAGGCTAGAGCTGTATATATATATATATATATATATATATATATATATATAATACACACTTATATAGCGCTACTAATTCCGCAGCGCTTTACAGACATTATCATCCAACTGTCCCCAATGGGGCTCACAATCTAAGGTCCATTTTAGTATGTATTTGGAGTGTGGGAGGAAACCGGAGTACCCAGAGGAAACCCACGCAAACACGGGGAGAACATACAAACTCCATGCAGATGTTGCCCTTGGTTGGATTCGAACCTAGGACCCCAGCACTGTAAGGCACCAGTATATTCTGCTCTTGGGTTTTTACGTCCCAGGTGCATTATCTTGCACTTATCAACATTAAATTTTAGTTGCCAGATTTTTGACCATTCCTCTAGTTTTCCTAAGTCCTTTCCCATTTGGTGTATCCATCCAGGAACATCAACCCTGTTACAAAACTTTGTGTCATCAGCAAAAAGACACACCTTACCATCGAGGCCTTCTACAATTTTGCTGATAAAGATATTATACAATATGGGTCCCAGAACAGATCCCTGAGGTACCGCACTGGTAACAAGACCATGGTCTGAATATACTCCATTGACTACAACCCTCTGCTGCCTGTCCCTCAGCCACTGCCTAATCCATTCAACAATATGGGAGTCCAAGCCCAAAGACTGCACTTTATTGATAAGCCTTCTATGTGGGAGAGTATCAAAAGCCTTACTAAAGTCTAGATAAGCGATGTCTACTGCACCTCCTCCATCTATTGTTTTAGTCACCCAATCAAAAAAAAATCAATAAGATTAGTTTGACATGATCTCCCTGAAGTAAACCCATGCTGTTTTTAATCTTTCAATCCATGGGATTTTAGATGTTCCACAATCTTCTCCTTAAGTATGGTTTCCATTAATTTCCCCACTATTGATGTTAGGCTTACTGGCCTATAGTTGCCCGATTCCTCCCTACTACCTTTCTTTTGAATGGGCACAACATTTGCAAATTTCCAATCTTCTGGGACGACTCCTGTTGCCAGTGATTGGTTAAATAAATCTGTTAATGGTTTTGCTAGTTTACCGCTGAGCTCTTTTTAAAGCTTTGGGTGTATCCCATCAGGCCCCTGTGACTTAATTGTATTAATTTGAGACAGTTGACTTAGAATTTCTTCCTCTGTAAAGACACATGCATCAAACGATTCATTAGTCTTTTTTCCTAACTGATGTCCTTCTCCTTCATTTTCCTTTGTAAAAACTGAACAGAAGTATTCATTGAGGCAGTCAGCTAGTTCTTTATCTTCTTCCATATACCTTTCTTTTGTTTTTAATTTGGAAATTACTTACTTACTTACTAGTTTCCGTTTTTCATTTATGTATCTGAAGAATGTCTTATCGCCTTTTTTCCCTGACTGAGCTCATTTCTCTTCTGCCTGTGCTTTAGAAGCTCTTATAACTTGTTTGGCCTCTCTCTGCCTAATCTTAATAAATTTGCCTGTCATCCTCGTTTTTTTTTTTTTATAATTCCTAAATGCTATCTTTTTGTTTTTAATGATTTTGGCCACTTCTGCTGAGTACCACAGTGGTCTCTTCCTTTTTTTTTGCTTTTACTGACAAGCCTAATGCAATTTTCTGTTGCCTTCAATAGTGCCACTTTTAAGTAGTCCCATTTCTCCTGGACTCTAATAGTAACATAGTACATAAGGCCGAAAAAAGACATTTGTCCATCCAGTTCGGCCTGTCATCCTGCAAGTTGATCCAGAGGAAGGCAAAAAAAAACTGTGAGGTAGAAGCCAATTTTCCTCACTTTAGGGGAATAAAAAATTCCTTCTCGACTCCAATCAGGCAATCAGAATAACTCCCTGGATCAACGACCCCTCTCTAGTAGCTATAGCCTGTAATATTATTACACTCCAGAAACACATCCAGGCCCCTCCTGAATTCCTGTATTGTACTCACCATCACCACCTCCTCAGGCAGAGAGTTCACAGTCTCACTGCTCTTACCGTAAAGAGTCCTCTTCTATGTTTGTGTACAAACCTTCTTTCCTCCAGACGCAGAGGATGTCCCCTCGTCACAGTCACAGTCCTGGGGATAAATAGATGATGGGAGAGATCTCTGTACTGACCCCTGATATATTTATACATAGTAATTAGATCTCCCCTCAGTCGTCTTTTTTCTAAAGTGAATAACTCTAATTTTGATAATCTTTCAGGGTACTGTAGTTGCCCCATTCCAGTTATTACTTTAGTTGCCCTCCTCTGGACCTTCTCCAGCTCTGCTATGTCTGCCTTGTTCACTGGAGCCCAGAACTGTACACAGTACTCCATGTGTGGTCTGACTAGTGATTTGTAAAGTGGTAGGACTATGTTCTCATCACGGGCATCTGTGCCCCTTTTGATGCAACCCATTATCTTATTGGCCTTGGCAGCAGCTGCCTGACACTGTTTTTTGCAGCTTAGTTTGCTGTTTATTAAAACTCCTAGATCCTTTTCCATGTCAGTGTTACCGAGTGTTTTACCATTTAATAAGTACGGGTGACTTGCATTATTCCTTCCAATGTGCATAACGTTACATTTGTCAGTGTTAAACCTCATCTGCCACTTATCTGCCCAAGCCTCCAATCTATTCAGATCACTCTGTAGTAGTATACTGTCCTCTGTAGTATATACTGTATACTGTCCTCTGTAGTATATATACAGTATACTGTCCTCTGTAGTATGTATATACAGTATACTGTCCTCTTCAGTGTTAATTACTTTACACAGTTTAGTGTCATCTGCGAAAATTGATATTTTACTATGCAAGCCTTCTACAAGATTATTAATAAATATATTGAAGAGAATAGGGCCCAATACTGACCCCTGAGGTACCCCACTAGTGACAGTGACCCAATCTGAGTATGTACCATTAATAACCACCCTCTGTTTTCTATCATTGAGCCAGTTACTTACCCACTTAGACGTTTTTTCCCAGTCCGAGCATTCTCATTTTATATACTAACCTTTTATGTGGTACAGTGTCAAATGCTTTGGAGAAGTCCAGATACACAACATCAATTGATTTGCCGCTGTCAAGTCTAGAACTTACCACCTCATAGAAACTGATTAAATTAGTTTGACATGACCGATCCCTCACAAAGCCATGCTGATATGGCATTATTTGCTTATTCCCGTTGAGATGCTCTAACATAGCATCTCTCAGAAAACCTTCAAACAGTTTACCCACAACAGATGTTAAACTTACCGGCCTATAGTTTCCAGGTTCTGTTTTTGGACCCTTTTTGAATATTGGCACCACATTTGCCATGGGCCAATCCTGTGGGACATTCCCTGTCAATATAGAATCTGCAAATATCAGAAATAAGGGTCTGGCTATGACATTACTTAATTCCCTTAGGATACGGGGGTGTATGCCATCTGGTCCTGGCGATTTGTCTATTTTAATCTTTTTAAGTCGCTGTTGTACTTCTTCCTGGGTCAAACAGGACACTTTTAATGGGGAATTTATTTCAACATTCAGCATGTCATCTGACAGTTTATTTTCCTCAGTGAATACATTGGAGAAAAAAATATTTAACAGCTTTGCTTTCTCCTCGTCGCTCTCTGGACTCCCCCCTCATTACTCTTTAAAGGGCCGACACCTTCAGATTTATACTTTTTAACATTTATATAATTAAAGAATATTTTAGGGTTAGTTTTACTCTATTTGGCAATTAATCTCTCGGTCTCTAGTTTGGCCGCTTTTATTAGTTTTTTACATGTTCTATTTTTTTCCTTATAATTTTTCAGTGCTTCCGTGCTACATTCCTGTTTTAGTGTTTTATATGCTTTCTTTTTGTCATTTATTGCTTTCTTTACAGTTCTGTTTATCCACATTGGTTTCTTTTTGTTCCTTAACCTTTTATTCCCATACGTGTATGTACCTCTCACAATGAGATTTTAGGATGTTTTGTGGCTGTATTTTTATTTTTGAGGACTTTGTCCCAGTTAGTTAGGCCTATGGCCTCTTTTAGTTGGCTAAATTTAGCTTTTTTGAAGTTTGGTATTTTTGTTCCTCCCTGTAGAAACGCTCTTTTTTTTTTTTTTTTTTTTTTTTAAATCATACTTTATTTAGCAAAGCAGCAAAGTACAGATTAGGAGTGATGGAGGGAAGACAAGCCTCCACACTTCCCACATAGTAAAAATAACACAGTACAACACAGTATAAACTGCAGGTCAAGCATTGCAATGTATATAAATCAGAAAATGCATCCATGGTACAGATCATATAAAAAGTACACAGGAGATTACCCTGAAAAGTGGGCATCAATTATCCCCAATACGAAGGGTCACTGTGTATCACGTTCTTCCCCATCCGAGACAGGCTATGATAAAGAATATCAAAAAGGGCGCCACTGTGATCTCTAAGTGTCTTATACAAGACAAAGATTAACTGATTGGAACAGACTGATAGCCTCTAAAGGAAATCCACTTATCCCAAGACCTCAAAAACTTGCGGTGCGATCTCATTTCCCACGAAGACAATTCCTCTAATCTATATATCTGATCCATCTTCTGCAACCATTGTTCCATTGAGGGAACCTCGGGGGAGAGCCACTGTAGGGGGATCAGTAGTTGTCACTACCAGAGCTTTGAGACGTTCTCAAAGCTCTGTGTCTCCACCCCTGTGATGATGTCACTTAGGGTTGGAGGTTTTCTCACTGTTCTGTTTCTCCGCCCCTGTGATGAGGTCTTACTCTCAGCTGTCTCTCCTGCGTTTGATTTCTCTGCCTTTAAATCACCCCTCCTCCTATTGCAGGGCGTGGATTATATTTCTCCTTTCAGTTGTAGCTCTGCCTTGAGTATCTTCACTCCTTTAGCTACTAGTTCTCTGGACCTGTGTTCTGCTGCTGCAAGCACTCCGGATATTGCCAGCGGTCCTTGGATCCGTCTTCTCTACGGCTGCAGCTCCATCAGCTAAGTGTGCAGACTTTGTTATGTACCTGGTGATTTCCTGACTGGATCTGAGGTGGCCCCGGTTCCCTCCATATTCTGTGCAGGGCATCGGATGGCCGTGCCCCTTCCACTATCGTAGGGGTTACAGGGCTCATCAGTCTAAGGTACGCGGGCATGCCTCGTTCCACCATTTGGATCCGGGCATGTGCTTTAGCAGCATAGGGAGAGTGTTGAGGGTCTGACAGGGGTCACCCTTTCTCTTCCCTAGTTTGGGGTCCGGTCAGTAGCTCTTTTTACTGTGTATACTCTTGTTACCCTTAAACAGCCGTGACATTATAATCCACCAAAACCGTCCTTGTTGACATGGATCCGCTTTCTGACCTGGTTGACCGCATGCAGGGTCTTTCTTTGGAAGTAGCGGATCTCCGTCAATCTCTGACTCAGCTACAAGCATTGGGCTCTGCTCCGGCTCATGGAGTCTGTTGCGAGCCAAAGGTCTCACTTCCGGAAACGTTCTCCGGGGGCAGTGAGAATTTTGTTCGCTTCAGAGAGGCATGTAAACTCCATTTTTGTTTGTGTCCCCACTCCTCTGGTAATGAGGAACAGAGGGTGAGGATTGTCATCTCCCTGCTCAGAGGTAATGCTCAGACTTGGGCTTTTTCGCTGCCATCAGGGGATCCTTCCCTGCGATCCGTGGAGAGGTTTTTTGTGGCCCTGGGGCAGATATATGATGACCCGGATCGTGTTGCTCTGGCAGAATCGAACTTACGTGTTCTATGCCAGAACAAACTGTCTGCGGAGCTTTATTGTTCTGAATTTCGGAGATGGGCAGCTGATTCAGGCTGGAATGATGCTGCACTCCGAAGTCAGTTCTGTCATGGTCTCTCAGAGGGTTTGAAAGATGCCTTTGCTTTCCATGAGAGACCAACATCCTTAGAGTCTGCCATGTCATTGGCGGTACGCCTTGACAGGCGTCTAAGGGAAAGAAACAAGACCTCTCTGTCCAGCCATTGTCAGTCTAGGGGCAATGGTGCGGACTCATTCAGTATGCAGGGGTCTCATCCTGTCTCGCTCCCCTCTGAGGAGGAGCCCATGCAGCTAGGCCGACTTGCCCCTGATAAAAGAGGATTTAGTCCTCAGAATATGGTGTGTTTTTGTTGTGGGGGCATAGGTCATTTGGCAAATGTTTGTCCGTCTAGGAGATTCCTGAACTGTACTAAGAGCGATAATAAGAGAAAAACCTCAAGAGGTAGATCATCAAGTTCTGCTTCATCTGCTACTTTGGGCAAAGTTGATGTGGGAATTGATGCTTTTCCTCTGACCTGCAGTTCCCGTTTTCTCCTGTCTGCCAGGGTGGCGCTAGAGAGCAAGGTCATTCCTTGTGAGATTTTTGTCGATAGTGGAGCGGCCGTCAATCTTATTGACACTCAATTTGTAGCCTTGCATGGTTTCAGGTTTGTACATTAGAAAAGGATATACCTGTTTTTGCTATTGACTCTGCCCCACTCTCGCAGAGATCTCTGAAAGGCATTGTTCACAATATCCGGCTAGCTGTAGGTGACACTCATGTGGAGGAGATATCTTGTTTTGTCCTTAACGGATTGCCTTCTCCTCTAGTTTTGGGGCTACCCTGGCTCACTAGACATAACCCCACTATTGATTGGCAAGGAAGGCAAATAAATGAGTGGAGTGACTTTTGTAGAGAGAATTGTCTCACAGCCACTCTTGCAGAGGTGTCTACTAAAACTCTGCCATCATTTCTCTCTGATTTCTCGGATGTGTTTTCCGAGAGCGGTGTTCAGGAGCTACCTCCTCACCGGGAGTTTGACTGTCCCATTAACCTCATTCCCGGCGCCAAGCTGCCAAAGGCACGCCTCTACAATCTCTCACAACCGGAGAGACTCGCAATGCGAACCTATATCTCTGAGAGTCTCGAGAAGGGGCATATTCGTCCCTCAAAGTCGCCTGTTGCCGCGGGTTTTTTTTTTGTTAAAAAAAAAGATGGCTCTCTGAGACCTTGCTTAGATTTTAGGGAGCTGAACCGTATCACGATTCGCGATCCCTATCCCCTTCCTCTGATCCCGGACCTCTTCAACCAAATTGTTGGGGCCAAGGTGTTTTCCAAATTGGATCTGAGAGGCGCGTACAACCTGGTCAGGGTCAGAGAGGGGGATGAATGGAAAACGGCCTTTAATACCCCTAACGGGCATTTCGAGAATCTCGTTATGCCTTTCGGCCTGATGAATGCTCCGGCCGTCTTTCAGCATTTTGTTAATAGTATTTTCTATCATTTAATGGGGAAATTTGTATTGGTGTATCTTGATGATATTTTGATTTTTTCCCCTGATGTTCAGACTCATCAGGATCATCTTTTTCAGGTCCTGCAGATACTGCGGGAAAATAAACTGTATGCCAAGCTGGAGAAATGTCTTTTTATGGTATCAGAGATTCAATTTCTGGGTTTTCTCCTCTCTGCTTCTGGTTTTCGCATGGATCCGGAGAAGGTCCGTGCTGTGCTGGAGTGGGAGCTTCCTGAAAATCAGAAGGCATTGATGCGCTTTCTGGGTTTTGCTAACTACTACAGAAAGTTCATTTTGAATTATTCCTCTATTGTCAAACCCCTTACTGACATGACAAAAAAGGGGACGGATTTTTCCTCTTGGTCGGAGGAGGCGCTTGCAGCCTTTTCTAAGATTAAAGAGAGTTTTGCGTCTGCTCCCATCTTGGCTGCATCCCGATGTTTCCTTACCTTTTATTGTTGAGGTGGATGCTTCCGAGGTGGGTGTGGGTGCAGTTTTGTCCCAGGGCCCCTCTCCTGCCAAATGGCGACCATGTGCCTTTTTCTCTAGAAAACTCTCCCCGGCAGAGAGAAACTATGATGTGGGAGATAGGGAGTTGTTGGCCATCAAGTTGGCTTTCGAGGAATGGCGCCATTGGTTGGAGGGGGCCAGGCACCCTATCACCGTTTTTACCGACCATAAGAATCTGGCGTACCTGGAGTCGGCCAGGCGTATGAATCCGAGACAGGCCAGATGGTCTCTGTTCTTCTCCAGATTTAATTTTGTTGTTACTTTCCGCCCTGGGATCAAGAATGTGAAGGCTGATGCTCTCTCTCGCTGTTTTCCGGGAGGAGGAAACTCCGAGGACCCGGGTCCCATTTTGGCGGAGGGGGTAGTTGTTTCTGCTCTATATTCCGATTTGGAGGCCGAGGTCCAGGCTGCCCAGTCTGAGGCACCTGCCCGTTGTCCCTCCGGGAAGTTGTTCGTGCCTCCTGAGCTACGTCACAAACTCTTTAAGGAACATCATGATACAGTTCTTGCTGGTCACCCCGGGAGTAGAGCCACGGTAGATCTCATTGCTCGGAGATTTTGGTGGCCGGCTCTTCGTAAGTCTGTGGAGGGTTTTGTGGCGGCTTGTGAGACGTGCGCTCGCGCTAAGGTCCCTCGTTCACGACCTTCAGGTTCCCTTCTCCCGTTACCCATACCTTCCCGTCCTTGGACACACCTGTCCATGGACTTTATCACGGATCTTCCTCGTTCCTCGGGGAAGTCGGTGATCCTGGTGGTCGTGGACCGTTTTAGCAAGATGGCTCATTTCGTTCCTTTCCCTGGTTTACCCAATGCTAAAACGTTGGCGCAAGCTTTTGTCGATCATATTGTTAAATTGCACGGCATTCCCTCTGAGATTGTTTCCGATAGAGGCACGCAGTTTGTGTCCAGGTTCTGGAAGGCTTTCTGTTCTCGCCTGGGGGTTCGGCTGTCCTTCTCTTCTGCTTTTCACCCGCAGTCGAATGGTCAGACTGAGCGCCTCAATCAGAATCTGGAGACATATTTGCGCTGTTTTGTGGCAGAGAACCAGGAGGATTGGTGTTCATTTCTCCCTCTTGCTGAGTTTGCTTTGAACAACCGTCGTCAGGAATCTTCTGATAAGTCACCATTTTTTGGTGCATATGGGTTCCATCCGCAGTTTGGGACATTCTCGGGAGGGGCTCTTTCTGGTTTACCTGAGGAGGAGAGATTTTCCTCGTCTTTGTCTACCATTTGGCAAAAGATTCAGAGTAATCTCAGAAAGATGAGTGAGAAGTATAAGCGTGTGGCTGATAAGAGACGTGTGCCTGGTCCGGACCTGAATGTGGGTGATCTGGTGTGGTTGTCTACAAGAAATATTAAACTGAAGGTTCCCTCCTGGAAATTGGGTCCCCAAGTTTATTGGGCCTTATAAAATTTTGTCAGTCATCAATCCTGTTGCCTTCCGCCTTGATCTTCCACGGGTTTGGAAGATACATAATGTTTTTCACAGATCTCTCTTAAAACCATATGTCCAGCCCACGGTACCCTCCTCTTTGCCTCCTCCTCCGATTTTGGTTGATGGCAATCTGGAGTTTGAGGTTTCCAGAATTGTGGACTCTCGCATTGTCCGCGGTTCTCTTCAGTACCTCGTTCATTGGAAGGGTTATGGTCCTGAGGAGAGGATGTGGGTTCCGATGTCGGACATTAAAGCCACTCGCCTTATCAGGGCATTTCATAGGGCTCATCCTGGGAAGGTGGGTCCTGGGTGTCCGGAGTCCACCCGTAGAAGGGGGGGTACTGTCACTACCAGAGCTTTGAGACGTTCTCAAAGCTCTGTGTCTCCACCCCTGTGATGATGTCACTTAGGGTTGGAGGTTTTCTCACTGTTCTGTTTCTCCGCCCCTGTGATGAGGTCTTACTCTCAGCTGTCTCTCCTGCGTTTGATTTCTCTGCCTTTAAATCACCCCTCCTCCTATTGCAGGGCGTGGATTATATTTCTCCTTTCAGTTGTAGCTCTGCCTTGAGTATCTTCACTCCTTTAGCTACTAGTTCTCTGGACCTGTGTTCTGCTGCTGCAAGCACTCCGGATATTGCCAGCGGTCCTTGGATCCGTCTTCTCTACGGCTGCAGCTCCATCAGCTAAGTGTGCAGACTTTGTTATGTACCTGGTGATTTCCTGACTGGATCTGAGGTGGCCCCGGTTCCCTCCTTATTCTGTGCAGGGCATCGGAGGCCGTGCCCCTTCCACTATCGTAGGGGTTACAGGGCTCATCAGTCTAAGGTACGCGGGCATGCCTCGTTCCACCATTTGGATCCGGGCATGTGCTTTAGCAGCATAGGGAGAGTGTTGAGGGTCTGACAGGGGTCACCCTTTCTCTTCCCTAGTTTGGGTCCGGTCAGTAGCTCTTTTTACTGTGTATACTCTTGTTACCCTTAAACAGCCGTGACAGTAGTTTAGCAGCATTCATAAGGTGTTTGAACAGTGGCAAATTTGGGGGAGGAGGATCTCTTGGAAAGAGGTTTAGGAGAGCCACTTCGGGAGAAGCAATAATATAAGAACCACAAATTTTATTACTGGTTTGGAATTTTTTTTCCCACCATACGGATATTAATGGACACGACCACCAGATGTGAAAAAAAGTGCCTCTTTGAGTCAGGCATCTCCAGCAGGTATCAGATGCTGATGCCGAATACAGACAAGTTTTGTCCGGGGTTTTATACCACCTTGTGATTATTTTGTAATTGTTTTCCTGGATTTTGACACATCTCGAGGCCTTATGAGAGGAATTGAAAATTGTAGCGGTATCAACCGTCGTTAAGCTTTTACCTAAATCTTTCTCCCATAACCTAATAAAAGCCGGTGTGAAGGCAAAGGGAGGAGTTCTCAACCTCCTATACCACTGTGAGATCATCTTTTGGGGCGGGGAAATTTGAGTAATCAGGTGTTCACACCAGGTAATGGGCCTTAATAAGGTATGCAGATGGGCATTCTGGGACATGTAGGCCTGTATGAAATGAAGGCCTACAAAGCCTGAACCAGGGACCCTTAGAAGATCTTTCAGCTCCTTCAAGGAAATTTGCTGGCTGTCCCTGTATAAGTCCACCAATTTCACTGTTGACCTTTTAGTTTCAGCGGGAAGGCTGTCTCTTAGGGCTTTGGGGGCCAAGTGGCATATATCTGCTACAGTTAAGATAGGTGACGGGAGTGGTGAGTTTAAAGGGGTGTTTTGTAGGGAGTACCAGGCCTGAAGGGTGGCTTTCATGGTGGGGGAAAAATCGGGGTGTGAAGGTATCTGGGTCATACGACCCAAAAGGGTTGCCTTGAAAGGAGCTCCCAGCAGTGATTCTTCCATCGAAACTCAGGATTTGTGTCCAGGTGTCACTAGCCAGTCTATTGCTCTAGTAAGTAGGATGGCCCGACCATACAACTCCGGGTCGGGTAGCGATATACCTCCTCTCTCTCTCGGGTAGGACAGCAATTTATAAGACAATCTAGCTTTTTTTTTGTTCCATATGAAAGACCTGAACATAGATTTGAGTTTGGAGTAATAGGAAGAGGGAACATGGATGGGCAGTGTCTGTTGAAGGTAGGTGAGTTTAGGAAGAATGAGCGAGAGTAATATATTTTTCCTTCCGAACCACGAAAGCGTAGGGACATCCAGGGAGTTTATATCTTCCGTCAGCTTGTTCTGGAGAGGGATATAATTCTAACTAAAGAGTTGGCCAGGGTCTGTACAGATTTTAATCCCTAAATAGGTTATGTAGGGAGAGGACCAATTAAAAGGCGAGCCAGCTTCTAAGTGAGACTTGACTGAATTTTTGATACCCGTGGAGATTAACAGTGACTTATTGTGGTTAACCTTGAAATTCGAAAGTGATCCATAAGTTTCCAGATGGCCATATATCTTGGGAAGAGCCACTTGGGGGTTACTGATCACTAAAAGAATATCATCCGCAAAAGCGGCTACTTTATGTTGCTGGTCCCCCAGATAAATTCCCTGGATGTCCCCGTCCATCCGAATGGTCTGAAGAAAAGGTTCGAGGGCGAGGACAAATAATAAAGGGGAGAGGGGGCAGCCCTGGCGAGTGCCATTACGTATTACAAAGGGAGCAGACAATGTGTCATTCACTCTAACTGAGGCAGAAGCCTGTGAGTACATAGCTTCTATGGCATAAATGAACGAGGGAGGGATGTTTCGAACACGCAGCGCTGAGTACATAAAGGACCATTTGACTCTGTCAAATGCCTTCTCAGCGTCTGTGCTAAGAAGGACTAAGGGAAGGTTTTTCCTTTTGACATAATGGATAATGTTAAGAATTCGTGCCGTATTGTCTTTCCCCTCTCTATGTTTCACGAAGCCCACTTGGTCTCTATGAATGAGTGAGGGGAGCAATTTCGCCAGTCTGTTTGCTAACATTTTAGCTAGAATCTTTAAATCTATTGTGGGGGGTTAGCTCTTCTCCGGGGGTCATTCTCACAGATACGCCTTTAGGACACCAAGTTTCAGGTCCAAACAGTGTATTTATTGTTCAACACCAGCAACAATAAAATGACAAAATAATAAACACTCGCCCGTCCAGGCTCTAACTAAACATAAAGTTTCCTGACTCACCTAGGTCCCAGTTCACACCCTGTGAACTCGTGCGGCTTTGTCAGCCAATGTCCCACAGCCTCCTGGCTGTACAGAGCACAGTACGCCCACTGTCTCCAGTTCAGTATTTCTTGTGGGGGATTGGGGCTCAGTAGTCTGCCTGACTATGGCCCTGCGACCCTCCCAGGCGTCGCTGCGTCCCCCAACTCCAGGCTATCTCACAGCCTTGTGGTCCCTCAGCCTTGCCCAGCTGAGACCACACAGACAGAGCCTCCAGGCCTCTGTCCACAGGTAACACACTACCCCCTTTCTGACACTCTGGGAGGTGCTTTGTGCTAGGCTGATTACCTCCAGCTTCTCTCACCTGTGGTGGAACAGGGGTGTGGACCGAACTATCCACCCCTTCATTGCCTCTAACCTGAGTGAGACCTGTCACTGTCTCACACTATATTGAGAAGGGAAATAGGCCTATAATTGGGACACAGGGAGTGGTCCTTACCCTCTTTAGGGATTAGCGTAATGTGGGCTCTGGTCATGTCAGCAGAAAGGGGAATCCCCCGTAGGGAATCATTATAGATTGGCAGGAGGTGAGGGATCAATACCTCTTGGAAGGACAAATAATAAGGAGTTGGGAGTCCGTCCGGACCGGGGCATTTTCCTCTGGGGGAATTTTTTATCGCGTCTAAAATTTCATCATGAGAAAAAGGGGAAGCTAACTGAATCCTATCCTGTTCCGAGATCTTGGGGAGTGCCAGACTCTCAATGTATGAATCAAAGGGTGCCAGAGGATCTGTACTACCCGAGAGAGAGCGCGAGGATTCGAGGTTGTAAAGAGATTGGTAGTAATCCCTAAACATTGAGGCAATTTTATTTGGCTCAAAGGTAAATCCACCTTCTGGAGTTTTCAGCTTGTGTATATAGTTATTTGACCTTCTACTCTTGAGTCTAGACATCATGTAGCGGGAGGCTTTGTTCCCATGAGCGAACATCTTATATTGGGAATGTAGAAAGAGCTTAGCTGATGCCATATTTAAAAGATTTCTGAGGGAGGCTCTGCATACCGACAATTCTTGTAAGTGGGCTTCCAGCAGAGATCTTTTATGAGCACTTTCTAAAGACGCAATTTTGGTGTGTAAAGAATCTACCATTTTCTGCCTCTCCTTCTTAAGGTGAGACCCCAGACTGATACAATGGCCCCTAATGAACGCTTTATGGGCGTCCCAAATAATTTGTGAGGAAACCCCAGGGGTACAGTTAATGCTAAAATATTCTTCTAGAAGTTGCTGTAGTTTGGATCTGGTATCTTGATTACTTATGAGCATCTCATTAAAGCGCCAATGGCTGGTGGGTTTATGGGTAAGAGGGGGTTTTACTTGGAGGTATATTGGGGCATGATCGGAGAGGATAATGGACCCTATATTCGCCTCGGAACATAGCTGAAGATGTTCCCTGGAAATAAACAAATAGTCCAGGCGGTGATAGGACTTATGCATTGGTGAGAAAAAGGCATAGTCCTTGGAGTCTGGGTGAATAGTTCGCCAGGCATCAATTAAGTGTGCTTTTGACAGTGTCCGAATAAGGGAGCGGATACCTTTTTGGGATTGGACAGATTTATGCGAGGAGGAATCTATCAGCGGATTCAGGACAAGATTTAAGTCCCCTCCCATTACCGTAACACCTTCTCTAAATGACTCTGATTTTGCTAATACAGATTTAATCCAAGGAATCTGTCGGGTATTTGGAGCATATAGATTTATGAAAGTATATAAATGCTGCCCTATCTTCCCTTTGACCATTATGAAACGGCCCTCTGGGTCACACAGCTGGTCCTCTAGAATGAAAGGTACTTTGCCCTGGAACCCAATGCTCACTCCTTTGGAATTGGAAGTAGGAGAGCCACAGTGAAACCAATTGGAGAAATAAGAATAAGACAAATTTGGGAAGTTCTGGGACTTGAAGTGGGTCTCCTGTAGGAAAACAATATTAGCTTTATCCTTTCTCAAAATTCCAAAAATCTGGCTTCTTTTTGAAGGCGAATTGCAGCCTTTTACATTATAGGAGGCAATTTTAAAAGCCATCATGGGAACAAGGAGAAAGGACAAAAATGCTGAAGCATGCGTGTCTGTACATTAGTCAAAATGAAAATGTAAGTACAATACTTAATAGTGGGATGACCCAGCCATGTAAAAGGATGGAGACCAAATGATGGAGTGACCTGTCTCGGATGGATAGTGCTCCACACAATGAAAGACCTGCGGAAAACATATAAACTCTATAAGTAAAACAAACAAAGAAAAATTGGAATCTACATAATGGTCCCGAGGGACACCCGTGAGGGGGGGAAATGGCATTCGCCTAATTTGGACCCGGCAATAAAGGACAAACATTACCATTCAGCCAGTCAAGAAGTCGAACAAAAGTCGGGATGATGGGCCTGCGCAAAACCACGGTCGCTGCGATAGCCTAAGACCTGCCTTGTGACCTAGTTTCACCTGAGTATACCATAAGCAAAATCGCTTGATGCGCATAAACCAGTGATACCAGAAATATTGAGGTCTCGATACGACTAAATCATGCGAATAATGAACCTAACCGGATTATGTTAGAGCGCGAAACGGTCACTAAATCCCTTCGTGGCTAGCATAGGACATTACGTGCAGCACAACTAGGCATTTAACATTAAACAGCTAGACAGCCAGCTATTAGATACACATCAGGTCGGATACACCTTGTCCTGGCTAATAAAACTTGCGAAAAATCATGAACTGCGATATACTAATAGAAGGTATTCAATCATATATGTTATCATGAGATGAGACTACGTAATAACTATTAAACACCTATCGTTGAGCTGGGGTAACCAATCATTAAATTAGTATAAAGGTGTTGAGCTCCTACAGTGGTCTATTGTGTGAGGCTGCGCAATAAAATATCACTGGAAAAAATGGGAAGGACGAGCTTGCGCATATAACAGTCTCCTAATCAGTTCTTAATCCGTCCTAAAACATAAATCCCCAATTAGCTCCGAAGTATACCAACAGCAAAACGCCCGTTGTGTACACGCCGGAGGTATCGGGTACACTTGCAATCAGCATCTAATCGCAACCTGTATGCAGAGAAAATAATCTGGCTGTAATAATGCGCACAATGGCAAATAATTACCGACAAGGCTATCAGAAGGCTCCTCGTAAAACTCAACGAAACAGTTAACAGCATTCAGC
This sequence comes from Bufo gargarizans, assembly GCF_014858855.1. Taxonomy (NCBI): domain Eukaryota; kingdom Metazoa; phylum Chordata; class Amphibia; order Anura; family Bufonidae; genus Bufo; species Bufo gargarizans. The sequence continues at coordinate 30,684,709 of NC_058080.1, read as the reverse complement.
TAGATATAACATTTGCTAGACGGACATCGTTTTAAACCCGTAATGTCTCGTCCAGTAAACCTAATGAAAACCACGATATGGTATATAATCTATGGTCACATCTAATCGCAGCTTGCGAACAAATAAAATGTACTTCAGAGCAATTTGAGAGCTACATTAGAGTATGACAGACGGCAGGTATAAGTGGTCAGAGAGGCGGTAGAAAGGATAACATTGGGGAAAGCTGGAAGTATGACAGATACAAATTACAGGGGGCCAGGGTAAGTGAGGAAGGTAAGGAGATAAATTGGTTGATACTCATCCGATGCGAATAGAACTGTTAAGCCGCGAACAGTCACAATTTCAGAAGGCGTCGGTCGCAATACGCCTAGGGGTAAGAGGATGACTTTTCTTTTTCTCTTTCTGTCTTTGTGCTTTGGGTGTCCCTTTCAGCTCGAATGCTGTCACCTTAGGTAGTTTAGGAAGAGCAGAAATGTCTTGGATAGTGTCCCAATAGTCAATGTCCAGGGGATTGATATCTAGTAAATCGAATGCTGGGCCTAGGTCCACGTGCGACTTGATGGTGATCCTCCTGCCTTGATGCACAAAAGACAGACCGAACGGGAACTGCCAACGGTATAAGATCTTGTTGTTTCTAAGCCAATCTGTGAGGGGCTTGAGAGATCTTCGTTTCTGTAGGGTCATCGGAGCAAGGTCTTGAAAGATATTTATCGGCACCCCGTTGTACTTAGCTCCACCTGGCAGACGTGCCTTGTTTATTATGGCTTCTTTATCTTGGAAGTGGAGGAACCGGCAAATTATGTCCCTGGGGGGTTCGTTGCCTTGTGGTTTCGGGCGCAGTGCTCTGTGGGCTCTCTCGATTATAATAGAAGAGGAACGCTCTTGGCCCAATAATTCTTCGCATATCTCCTTCACTATGGCGGAGGAATCTTGTGCGGCTTCTGTCTCTGGAACTCCTCTGAATCTGAGGTTATTCCTTCTCCCACGATTCTCCTGGTCTTCCAGGGCGTTGAACATTACATTTAGGTGAGCTTGGCATTTTTGAAGGTTAAGGGCCGTTGCCGTTTGAAAGTCCAGGATTGCGGCCTGATTATTCTCTAAGGCCTCCACTCTGCCGCCAATATGTCTGACGTCTTGCCTCATGGAGGAGAGTTCGCTGATCAGCGGTTCCATAGCCCTTTGGAGAGCAGAGTCCAGGTATTTTCTGGAAATAGGGAGATGCTTGCGATGCCTTGAATCTTCCATATCGCTGGTGTCAGCATGTATCTCGGCCTCGCTCTCCTCCGTCTCTCTGCTGGGCTCCGGCGCCATTTTAGTCTCCCTCGCGGCACAGATCGCTGCAGCTTTTTTGATGAATTTATCCATGTCACCACAGTTTGACTGGTGCTTGGGGGGAAGGGATGAGTCCCCTGTTCGTTGCTGGCCAATCTTGCCCATCTTTCAGGTTGATAAACTGACTTTAGCTGCTAATAAGCCGGGTCTGAGTAGCAGAGCTCAGGCGCACACGTCCATTCAGGTCTGGCACTAGCTCCGCCCCCTAGAAACGCTCTTTTGAATGATAATTGGAAGGAAATTACTTTGTGGTCACTATTTCCCAGGTGTCCCCCAACCTGCACGTCTAGTCGGGTCCTGAACCAGTTTGGTTATTGCCAAGAACCTGTTTCCTTTATGAGATATACAAGTTTCAGTTTCCCAGTCTATATCTGGGTAGTTGAAGTCCCCCATAATAACCACCTCATTATGATTTGCCGCCTTGTCAATCTCATTTAGTAGTAGATTTTCTGTGGACTCCGGTATATTAGGTGGTTTATAGTAAACTCCTATTAATAATTTATTATTGTTTTTAGCTCCATGTATCTCTACCCACAGTGACTCCACATGTTCATGTCCCTCACTTATATCTTCACGGAGTGTGGGCTTTAGACCGGACTTTACATAAAGGCACACCCCTCCCCCTCTCCGGTTTTGACGATCCTTTCTAAACAGACTGTAACCTTGTACATTAACTGCCCAGTCATAGCTATCATCCAGCCATGTCTCAGTTATTCCCACTATGTCATAGTCCTCCTCACACATCACTAATTCCAGTTCACCAGTTTTATTAGTCAGGCTTCTGGCATTAGTATACATATATTTGAGAGGTTTATGTATATTTTTTACCCTACACCTTTCCTTCTGAACTGTTCTAATCCCTCCTTCCATTCCTCCCCCAGTCCCACTACCTTGCCCCCAGTCTCTATCTGCACTATCTTCTCATCCTATAACATAATTACCCTCCCCCCAGTCCCTAGTTTAAACACTCCTCCAACCTTCTAGCCATCTTCTTCCCCAACACAGCTGCCCCTTCCCCACTGCGGTGCAGCCCGTCCCTACGATAGAGCCTGTAGCTGACAGAGAAGTCGGCCCAGTTCTCCAGGAACCCAAACCCCTCCTTCCTACACCAGTTCTTGAGCCACTTGTTAATCTCCCTAATCTCCCGCTGCCTTTCTTGTGTGGCCCGTGGTACAGGTAGTATTTCGGAAAATACTACCTTTGAGGTCCTTGCACTAAGCTTTTGACCTAAATCCCTGAAATCATTTTTAAGGACCCTCCACCTACCCCTAACTTTGTCATTGGTTCCGATATGGACTATGACCGCTGGATCTTCTCCAGCCCCTCCCAGTAATCTGTCAACCCGATCCACGATGTGTCGAACTCTAGCGCCAGGAAGACAGCACACTGTTCGGCGATCACGGTCTTTGTGACAGATTTCCCTATCTGTTCCCCTAATAATTGAGTTGAAATGAAACTGCTCCAGTCGGATAGGGACTCGTGTACCACTAATCTCATTTTAGAAAAGTCTGTTTTTCTAAAATCTAAAACTTTTGTTTTTGTGTGGTGTGACTCAGTCCCTGTACTTATAATAAACCACACTGACTGGTGAACACTAGATCCCAAGCTTTCCCCTACAGTAATATCAGATACCAAATTCCCATTTGTGAATACTAAATCTAAAATGGCCTCCTTCTGGGTTGGCTCCTCCACTACTTGCTGTAGAGATAATCCCAGTAGGGAATTTAGAATATCTGTACTCCTGGCAGAACTAGCTATTTTGGTTTTCCAGTTTACATCTGGAAGATTGAAGTCTCCCATAATGATAACTTCCCCCTTCAATGTCATTTTAGCTATTTCCTCAACTAGTAGATCATCTAATTCTTTGACTTGGCTAGGTGGTCTATATATCACACCTACACGAGTTGCCTTATGATTATCAAGCTGCAAGGTAACCCAGTCTTACATACTTTAGGCATGGGAGATGATTGTTTCTCACCCACTGTGCTTGAGCCATCCTCCATGTTGCTCTTGCACTCTGAAAGTGCTGCAAATGAATTATGGAGAGCCACAGACTGTGGTACATGCCTTCTATCCAAAACTCTCAGTCTACCAGAACCTACAGTAACCCATCTTCCATTTCTAGGGGGCCTCTGTGGCAGTGGCATTGCAATGTTCTCAGCCTGAGTTTGCTTAGTGGTTAATTTAAAAATCTCATATTTCAAAAAGGTAATTTCCTGCTGCATTATGGAGAGCTGTCTACAGATCAGACAGTATCCAAACCTCTGAAGAGTGGAACCTGAAATAAAAGCACAACAATTCCTGCACAGAACCAGGTCTGCCATTGTAAAGAGGGGAAAGATTTTAAACAAACAAATCTTACTTGTTTAGATTGTATCCACCTCCAGATTACCTCCTGAGTATCTCCAATGCTCTTGTAGATCAGCTCTTGGTAAAGCAGTCTTGTAAAAGCAGCAAGCTTATTAGCCGTTGTGTGGTGAAGTGCGTAAATTACAGCCCTTTTTGTTGTGTATTAGTTGCAAAATACTAATATATTTACCTATTATTGCACTTATGTGTTGAAAATCCTTTTGTGTAAAAATAGAAAAAAATTAGGGCCTAATAGCCGTTCAGCAGTGCAGTGAGATATTTTACAGTCCAGTTTGCCGTGTATTACTAGCGAAATATAAATATATTCGCCTTTTATCGTTGCATTTATCTGTTAAAAAACCTTTTGTGTAACAATAAAGAAAATTAGGGCCTATTTGCCCTTGTGCGGTGCAGTGAGATATTTTACAGCCTAGTTTGCCATTTATTACTGGCAAAATAAAAATATTTGATCTAACATTTGGTTATTTGAACAGAATGTCAGGTAGAGAAGTGCCAGGCCCTGCACATGGGAGTGACAGAAGTCTAAATGTTTCTGGCGCAGGCAGAGGTGGCAGCAGAGTAAGGGGCCGTGGCAACAGGGGTCACTTCCAGAGGCCTGAGCTTCCGGTGTCAGCTAGTGGTCGTGTCGTGATCAGCAACCCAACGTTTCTTGAATGGTTGACTCGATCTTTGACTTTGTCGCAACTTACATTAGACACCCCCAGGCAAGAGTCAGTGGGTTCGTCAGACACAACCCTTAGTTGGCATGGCCCGGGAGCAGGTCCTGTGCCCTCACCTGTCCTCAACCTGACTCTGTATTTTTCTGTTCCCTCACCGCAAGAAGAATTATATGCTGTAGGCTCAGCTCCACTTTTCAGCGAGGAAGAGCTACTAGAGGACAGTCAGCAGCTACTTCCCAGCCAAGATGTGGAGGAGACATCCGGCGCTTCCTCCGCTAGGCGGTCAAGTAGTGATGAGGAGAGTTGCGTGGGAGCTGGTGATGATAGGCTCCTGACCCAGAGACGGTTGACGAGGACATAAGTGACGTGCAGACACTACTTGATGATGATGTAGCTGATCTCACTTGGGAGCCGGGTGACGAAGGGGCTTCATCATCATCGGGAGAAGAGGGTGGCAGCTTGCCCGTGAGCCAGCGGTGCAGCCAGCAAGTTGCTAGCTTGGCCGGGAGTCAGCAGGGTGTCAGCAGTGGGAGGTCAGTAGCCAAACGGGCCTGGGGTAGACCAACCGCTTCGCGGGAGCCTACCTGCCCGGGAAGTAGCGTGCAGGGGCTCAAGGAGGCAGCGGCAGTAGCACTCAGTCAGTGCGTAGTGTTGAGGGTAAAATCACCTACTTGGCGGTGTTGCAGTTATTTTATAAGCCGCCAGACGAGGTGAACGTGGTTATATGTAGAATCTGTAGGCAGAGGGTGAAGCGTGGCAAGGGTGCCAATGTTGGCACTATGGCCCTGCGTCAACATATGCAGCGTCACCATAAAGTGGCCTGGGAGAACTGTGGCTCAGATGGGGTCCATCCTACCGTAGCAACAGCTGCATCACCCAGTGGCACGCACCCAGTTTCTGGCAGTCAAGGCCCCACCACCTTAGCCGAAGGAAGCTGTCTGTCCTTCCCATCATCTTCCGGTCCTAATGCTCATCCTGCTACTACTCCTCATCACGCATTCCATGAGCAATCGATCACCGAAGCGATTACCAAGAGACAGCAGTATGCGTGCACTCATCCAACGGTGCAGAAGCTGAATGTGCTCCTGTCCAAGTTGCTGGTGCTGCAGTCCCTCCCTTTTCAAGTGGTGGACTCTGCACCTTTCAGAGAACTGATAGCTTGTGCCGAGCCGAGGTGGAGAGTCACAAGCCATCATTTCTTTGCCAAAAAGGCAGTACCAGCCCTGCACACACATGTAGAACGTAAGGTGGGCCAGTCCTTGAGCATGTCGGTGTCTGCCAAAGTAATAGGGCTAACGTGTGGAGCTGTAACTACGGTCAGGGACAGTACATGTCCTTTATGCTCACTGGGTGAATGTCGTTCCTGCACAGCCACACCAGCAAATTGGCCAGGTGACGCCGTTACCGCATCCACGTTCTCACGCTGTTGGTCCTGCGACAATGTCCGCCTCTGCCTCCTTATCCTTCACCTTGTCCTCAGCCTCCACTGCAGCGACAATACAGTCCCTACAGCATACCACATGTGTGCACGCTGTTCTGCACCTGGATTGCCTGGGCGAATGTAGTCACATAGGAGTGGAACTGCACCAAGTACTTCAGCAAGAAATCAAATGCTGGCTTTTAAAGCGACAACTGAAAAACGGAACCATGGTGACTGACAACGGGAAGAACATTATGTTGGCGCTGAGTCAAGGAGGGCTGAGCCATGCGCCCTGCATGGCACACGTCTTCAAACTTGTTGTCAAAAGGTTCCTGAAATCTTCAGCCCATTTGCAAGATATCCTAAAATGGCCAGAAAAATGAGACGCACAACAGACCCTGTCTGTGTAGCAGCTGTAATGCCTGTATGGTCCCATCAGAATTGGTTTATAATTTGGTAGCCAAAAGCAGGAGTTGGTACAAACCACAGAAGACATGCAAATATTCAATTCACGTGTCATCTCTGTTTTGGATCCACTCCTGTTTTTTTTGGCATTAGCAATACTGATGGATTACTGACCGAATGCTGACCGAGTGAAGGCGGAAGCTCCACAGACAGTATCCGTTTTTGGGGGGTTATTGTTCTGACGGATCAGAGGAAGGGCAAAATAATCAGTAACGTCAACACAACCTTACTGCTGACCCCCTCTCCACTCTGTCGGGGGGCTCTACTTGTATAAGTGTTTAATAGAACAGGTTCTGTAGACATCTATGTGGAATCAGCTGACGACGGTGTAAAAGGAGTGCGCTTCTTATTGACGCTAACATCGAAGAGTAAGGCTGAAATAAGTACCCAAATAAGTGAAGTGTGCAGTGCTTCTTAGAGCGACACTGACTCACAGTATTTTACTACCACAGCAGACTCCATATGCGTGTTACTGCAAGACATAGTGTTCTATACCCCTCTAAAGGCTCTCGGCAGCCCGGAAATAGCAGTTTAACACAATTCGGCGCAAATATATTCGGAACAAACCAAATTTTTCCCAAAACAATTTGGTAAACTGGTTAATCGAATTTTTAAAAAATTCACTCATCTCTAATGATAAAACTTTATGATATTTGTTCAGAAAAATGTCTGTAGGATCTGAGTCTAACATTCTGTACACCTGTGGATCATACAATAACTTGTATACTTCCCTCACATAGAACTCTCCAAAACAACAATGGAAGCACCTGGTCAGAATCCCTAAGTGTAATGTTATCATTATTTTTAATTCTAAGATCCCTTTCCATGAGGTTCTGGAAGTCATTATTTGCATAGCTGTGTCTGGGATAAAAATGTGGATTGGATATATGCACCCCTGGAATGAATGAGTCCACAACCCCATGGTCAACCTCTGAATCCCTATTTCTCTATATGGAGGACACCAAGTTTGCATGAGGATTAGTATATGCCAGTCAACGATCCTCTGGGTTTCTGGGAACAATTTATGAAAATGAGCACGTTTTTCATCTGCTTCCATCAGATAGGCTTAGGAAAGCTAGTTTAAATATATTTCCCAGAAATCTGGAGGAACGTTTCCTGGCCTAGAATAGTTTACATATGTTATATGCCTACTAACTGTTCTTCATAGTGAGAAAGAATCTTCTAAAGCATATTTCCCTTACGTCCTACCAGCAGCACAGATGGGGTTAACTGCCCCTGTGGACTGGTAGGACCGGCGGAATTTTTTATTTTTTTTCTGTCCTTTGGACAGGTTGGACTGGCGTATCGCTCCCTTTCAGGGAGCTGAGAGTGTCAGGGGCTCCTTTCGTCTATATAGGATCGCCCCGTTTTTTTGGCTCTCTTTCTTTGCCTTTATTTTAGGCTGATTGCGGCGATTTTTTGTACCTGGGGACCGTCGGGGAGTGGGGTGTCCCCCTCCCCTCTCCTTTCAGTTTTTTCTGGTGTCCGTTCCTTCCCATCGCCGCATGCATGCGGCGCTATGGGCGCCGCCATCTTCCGGAAGTGACGCGCACTTGGTGCGCTACGTCACTTCCGGTTTCTTCGCAGCGCGATCTGAGGTTTTATCCTCACCTCCCTGATTAAAGTTGCTCCCCTATATACATCCTGGGATCCAGGATGATCCAGGGGAGCTATCTACAGCAGGCTGAGCCAGTATTTGGCTCTCTTATATATCTGGGCTATTCACGATCTGGGACCCGCCCAGGGGGCGGGGCTTTCTCCTTTTAAGCGCCCAGAGCCTGTCATTCAGTGCTCTGGTTGCATCGCTTTGACAAGCTAGCTCCAGAGTTCCCTGCGCCTTGTGATATCCTTAGTAGTATTGCTTGACGTGGGTTTGTGTGTTCCTCTGCTGCAGCTCTATTTTTCTTCTAGTGCTGGTGGGCCCCCTTAAGGTCTTGTTTCTCCACCTCCAATTTTTTAGGTGTTATGACCTGTCTTTTCTTTCCAATTACAGACTATGGCTTCCCCCAGGGATCCGGATCAGCGAAAGTCTGGGGCCAAGAGGAAGCATTTGGCGTGTTTTGATTGCAACACGCCCCTAGACGACGGCTGTCCCTATTCTAGGTGTGAGTTGTCGCACGACATCCACGGAACCCACGATGCAGGAGATGTTTCAGTGGACGAAGACATACGTGGATGATTCCATTAAGGGAGTGGTGCAGTTACTCAATGAGAGGTTACCAACACCCTCTCAGACTCCCATGGATGTGGTCGCTCCAGTCGCACCAGTCGAAAGACCTACCCCCTGGTCGGTGGGGTCTTCTTCTGAGGAAGAAGAAAATACTTCTTGCTTTTTCCCTCCAGAAAAGACGCAGAAGTTACTTAAGTCCATCAGGTCGGGGGACCAGGATGTTGACATTGGGGAGTCCTCCGATCCCGCCGTACGGACACAGCGTGTCTTCAGAGCGGATGAGACCCTTCTCTCTGTGATGCGCACAGAATGGCGCAAACCTGAGAAAGGCCCAGTTCTCACCAGAAAGTTTAAACTGATGTACCCGATGGCTAAACCCTTGGTGGAATCGTGGGGTTCCGTTCCCAAGGTGGACATGGCTATAGCCAAGTTGTCCCGGCGCACTCTAGTCCCCGCAGACGATGGGTCTAGTCTGCAGGACCCTCTTGATCGGAGGGCAGAGTGCACCCTTAGGAGGAGTTATGCGGCGGCCGCTGCCTCCGCGTCAACTTCAATCGCGGCCACTGAAGTGGCCACCTATTTACGCTCTAGGCTCAACCAGATCCAAACAGACGTGGACCAGAGCGTATCCAGGGATGATATCCTGGCAGCCTTCAAATCAGCCAACCTGGCTATGGACTTCCTAGTTGACTCCACCCAGATGCAGCTGAAGCTGGCCGCCAAAACTATGGCCTTAGTTTCGGCTGCCCGCAGACCACTTTGGCTGAAACCCTGGATCGCGGACAACGCGTCCAAATTCAACCTCTGTGGGCTCCCCTTTGAACCAAACAGGCTGTTTGGGTCCGAATTGGACAAGATAATGGAGGGGCTCTCCGACAAAAAGGGGAAGAGCCTCCCCCAGCAGCCCTTTCGGGGACGCCCCAGGCAGGGAAAGAGGCGCGAAGGACGCCCGGGGCAGCAATCTAGGCGCAGAGATTGGGGGGGACCGTCTCGTAAGTATTCGAGGCGCTCCCGTAAACCCGCCAAGGAGGCAAAACCCTCCTGACTATGGGCCTCCTCGAGGCTCTTGGATAAGCCCTGCTGCCCCTGCAGTGTCTCCTCTAGACTTTCCCATACCACTCCCCCAAACACCCGTGGGGGGCCGTCTCTCCTTTTTCAAAGACTCCTGGAGTCAGTTGATCGCAGACCCTTGGGTTCTGAACTTGGTCTCCGTCGGGTACCGGGTAGACTTTCTCTCTCTCCCACCAGAGAGATTCGTCGCTACACGAAACTTCGGGCCGGCCAAACAAGTGGTCCTGGAATCTTACATCCAGGACTATATCTCCAAGGGAGCCCTAGAGGAGGTGCCGGCAGGGGAGAGAGGCCTAGGCATTTATTCACCAGTGTTCCTGGTTCCCAAGAAGACGGGAGACCTCCGGATTATCATCGATTTGAGATTTCTCAATCGATTTATAAGGAAAACAAGGTTTCGTATGGAAACCATAAGGTCAGTCACCCATATCCTCAACCTCGGGGATGTCATGGCTACTCTGGACCTCAAAGATGCTTACCTTCACATCCCGATCCATTCCGCCTTCCGGAAATTTCTCAGGATCGCGGTCCAGATTTCAGGGGTTCGCAGGCACTTTCAGTTCACCGCGCTCCCCTTCGGAATCTCTTCTGCCCCCCTGATCTTCACCAAGGTGGTGGTATCGGTGGTGGCAGCATTGAGACTCCAAGGGCTGACTATCATTCCTTATCTGGACGATTGGCTTTTCATAGCCTCTTCAGTTCCGATCCTTACCCACCATCTTCAGATCGCAATCTCCTTTCTTCTCCGCCTAGGCTGGATCATCAACTGGCAGAAGTCGAATGTGAGCCCATCATCTTCAATCCAATATTTAGGATTCGTGGTCGACTCTGTGGAGATGTCCCTCCGGTTGACTCAAGAAAGGAAAGCGCGGATTCAGGACCTGGCAAAGGTCCTTCATGTCCCTCGTCGAGTCTCTATTCGGACTCTCATGAAGATGGTGGGGCTCATGTCAGCGGCTGCGGACGCAGTCCCTTGGGCGCTATGGCACCTCCGTCCTCTTCAGTCGGAGGTCTTACACTTATGGAACGGCAGCCCTGCGGGGCTAGATTCCCTGTGCTCCCTGTCCGGTCAAACCCGGAATTCCCTCAGATGGTGGTTTCGACTGCCAGCAGGGAAGTCTATGACCCAACCAGTTTGGGTCATATTGACTACAGACGCGTCCCTAGTAGGCTGGGGCGCTCACCTGGACGGATCCCAAGTGCAGGGATCTTGGTCCCCCCCTGGAGCGGCATCTTTCTTCCAATCTTCGCGAGATGCGAGCTATCCGGCTAGCCCTCCTTCACTTCGCCCCTCAGATTCGGGGCAAAGCGGTGAAAGTCCAGTCAGACAATATGACTGCGGTTCTCTATATAAACAAGCAGGGAGGCACAAGGTCATTACCCCTTCTATCAGAGATCGGGGTGATTCTTCGGTGGGCAGAGCTGAACCTTTCCCATCTATCTGCCGTTCATATCCGAGGTTCCCTCAATATGATAGCAGACCGCTTAAGTCGAGGATTACCGACCATGGAGTGGTCTCTGCATCCGGAGGTCTTTAGGCAGCTAGTTCACAGTTGGGGTATGCCAGAGGTGGATCTCATGGCAACCAGGTTCAACGCCAAGGTGCTGAGGTTCTGTTCCCTGTACCGGGAAGACAACCCCCTGGCGATAGATGCTCTGTCGATACCGTGGAGGTTCAGGCTGGCTTACATCTTCCCTCCTTTTTCCATGATACCGAGGGTATTGATGAAAATCCGTCAGGATCAGGCCTCGGTAATAGCCATCATACCGTTTTGGCCCAAAAGATCCTGGTTTACCCAGCTCATTCAGATGAGTCAGGGACAATACTGGAGACTCCCCCCGGAGCAGACCCTGGTGTCGTGGGACACTCACCTCTGCCCAGATCTGCACAGGTTCAACCTGACAGCCTGGAGGTTGATCAGTCCCTTCCCAACATAGAAGGGCTTTCCGAGTCGGTCCTGAGAACTTTGTCGCATTCCCGAGCAGAGTCTACAAACAAGGCCTACTCCAGGATCATGAGAATCTTCGTGGCATGGTGTGATTCCAAACAGGTGGCGTCTGCAGATCCGCCCCTTCCTGCGATACTACATTTCCTTCAGGACGGATTAGATAGAGGCCTATCTCCAGCTACCTTGAAGGTACAAATGTGTGCCATCTCGGCCTGTCTCAACAGGCCATACTCTCGGGATCCACTCATCAAACGCTTCCTGAAAGGGGCGGAAAGACTAAAGCCTACTATACTGAAACCCATTCCCCAGTGGGATCTTTCAGTAGTGCTCAGGGGTCTAGCATCTTCCCCCTTCGAGCCTTTGGAGGAGGTTGATTTCAAATATTTGACTTTAAAGATGGTTTTTCTTCTGGCTATAGCCTCAGCCAAAAGAGTTTCTGAATTGCAGGCTTTCTCTGCAATTCATCCATATATTATTTTCTTACAGGACAGAGTACTCCTGAAGTTTCTACCATACTTCAGACCTAAGGTGCCTACTTTTCAGAATATCAACCAGGTAATCTCCTTACCAGTTTTGTTTACAGCCTCCTCCTCTGATACTCCAGCTAGAGATCCGCTGGATATTTCTAGATGCCTCCAGATCTATGTGGATAGATCCAGAGAGTTCAGGATAGATGAGAATCTCCTTATCCTGTTTGCCGGTAAGTCTAAAGGCCGTAAAGCGTCTAAAGCCACCTTTAGTCGCTGGATCAAGGAGGCCATTAAGGAAGCTTTTGTCTCCCAAACCTTAGATCCTCCCGAGTTTGTGAGAGCCCATTCTACTAGGGCGGTCTCCACCTCGGTTGCGGAAAGAAGCCTTCTCCCCTTAGAGTTGATCTGTAAGGCGGCCTCCTGGAGCTCTGAGTCAACCTTCATCTCCCATTATAGGATAGATGCTAGGATGGCAGAGTTTTCGGCTTTCGGGCAGACAGTTCTTACTTCTGCCAGGCATGAGGACCCTCCCTAGGGGTTTTATCTTGCTATCTCCCCATCTGTGCTGCTGGTAGGACGTAAGGGAATCGTTAATTTCTAACGATAATTTGTTTTCCCTTAGTCCTAACAGCAGCACACAAATATCCCTCCCTAATTTACATCATACTTGTTAAAGACACGGTGGGCTGGGGGGTGATCTCCTCCCTTTCAGGGAGCTGAAGATCGTTTATTGGTTCTTGGGCTCATTAAAATTCCGCCGGTCCTACCAGTCCACAGGGGCAGTTAACCCCATCTGTGCTGCTGTTAGGACTAAGGGAAAACAAATTATCGTTAGAAATTAACGAATTTTGCCCAGAAACCCAGCATAGTATACTAGTCTCTATCTTTCTCTCTCATATTTATTATACATCTTATTCCTTCCCAAGGTTGAACATGATGAATGTGTTTTTTCTCAACCATATTGCTCTTATGAGCGAACATCTGATTTAAAAGTTAGCATTCAGGTTACCACTGAAATGCATTATGGATCCCGTAACCATAGACTATAACACAATTGCGTTATGGTCCATGGTCACGGGATCAATAATGCAATTCGGCAGTAACCCAAACCTGAACTTCAAAGACATTGGGAAAATGCATCAAAACTAGTGGAATCAGAATTTTGATTAGCTATCGATGGCAGCGAATCAGATTCCACCTGTCATTCTTCAGAGGTCTTTTGTAAAATAATATCATCAGTGTGATCGGTGGCTATGAATGACAAGTCCCCTTTTCCTAAGTTTTCATTGATGCATATCTCTAAATATTATTCAAATAGTATCCATTACCTGAGGATATCCATATATTCCAAGGATCTGTGCTGCAGGAATAGTGGTGGATGAGTGGTGATCTCCAATGATACCAGCCAGCTGGCCATGGCCTGTACAAGAGTAATTAGGTATCAGCGTATCCGGGCCAGACAGAAGATGTAATACATGGTTTACAGCAAATCTCTGATCTAAGCATGAATCATATATGTGGTATCCCAGTGTAATATTGGGTAAAATGTCAGGATCCCGGTTAATATTATCAATTGCAAAGAGAAAAATCAGGAAATGTATGAAACCCCTAATAACAGGCCTGAAAAAAAAGTTGAGAAACTGAAAGTAGACGGGAAGGTAAGAGACTCTTGTTGTTTTCATATTACCTTTACCTTCTACTTTACCGTGAAAAAGTTATTACCTGATTCCTAATAGCTTTATGTTATGAAACATGTAAATGAAGCCCCTATCAAACCTCTCTGGACAGATATCCTCTCTCACAGATTATTAATCAGTTGTCAGTAGGCAAGTTTCACAAAAATTCTCTTTCTAAATAAATTCAAAGTTTTGAACATTTGCTTAGAACAAATTGTGCAAAATATGCTGCCCACAATTTTACATTTAAAATCAGTGCGGTAGTGAGGAAACTAGGGCAGGAAAGAGGAAGATGAAAGATCACATCAACTCAGAAGGGGCCCTGGCCAGCAGGTCTGCCCATAAAGCCTGGCGGTCAGCCTGACCGTCAATCAGGAGGGAGGATATTGGCTGGTCTATCAGACACTGTCCTGTTCTCACAACATGTACCCCCGGGGTCTATATGCAGCTCAGCAGGCAGATATCACCATTCTACTAGTTAATAAGATGAGACTTCTTTCTGTAGTCTGTGGTTTTATTAACCGGCAGTAGATAAGGTAAACTATAAGAAAATGAACATACAAGAACTGAATATACAGCACAATGTACACAAAACCTATACAAAAACATGAATTAATCCCTTGCCGACGATGCTTTAGTAAGAGACACAATGTGCAGCTGCTCCTTCCATGAGGTGAAGGGAAAAGGAAGAAGGTGCCTGTCTCTTTCCCAGAAAGCACTGTGAGCAGGAAGTCAGGTGACCTAATGAATATGCATAGTTTAACAAGGCAGAAGATGCACTTACAGCTAAAGGTCACTAGATGGTGCTGAAGGAACATTAACAAACTATGCAATAGTCAGTGAAGAGAAGACAGTACAGACACTGTGAAGCAGATATCCATTCTGAGCTCAGCCACTGATGTGATAGGACGTGTCTGTCAAATTAGGGAACATCCTACTGAATCTCTCGCCATTCCAACATTGCTGGAAGCTAAAGCATCGCTGTCTGACCCCATTAACTATAATTAAGAAATCAAGAATTGGGTGGACAAAAACTGCTGTGGACGGTGGATAGTTAATGGGGCTGGGCAGCGATGCTTTAGGGAACAGCCTGCAGAGAGACCCAGCACGAAACTAGCCTTAGATAGGTTGAACTCCTAGGTAGAAAGTCAGGTATTATCATTAGAGATGTCCCGAACTATTCGCCGGCGAACAACGCTTGTTCGCGTTCGCAGCGACGGGCGAACATATGCGATGTTCGGTCCGCCCCCTATATATCATCATTGAGCAAACTTTGACCCTGTACCATTATTGCCAGAGGATGTAGATAACAGGGATATGTCTCAGTCAGGCAGCAATACACAGATGGACGTACGGTGTGATGATGATGATGTTGTACCCGCTGCTGCTTCCTTTGCTGAGTTGTCAGATACAAGTGAATCGGTTGATGATGACGATGTGTCCGTAGATGTCACGTGGGTGCCCGCTCGAAGAGAAGAAGAATAGGGGGAAAGTTCAGATGAGGAGACAGAGAGGAGGAGGAGACGAGTTGGAAGCAGGGGGAGGTCGTCGCAAGTAGCTAGTGGCACAGTCAGACAGCATGTATCGGCACCCGGGGTCAGCCAGACAGCACGCCAATCAACGCATGCTGTTGCCACCACCAGAATGCCGTCATTGCAAAGCTCAGCAGTGTGGAATTTTTTTGTGTGTCTGCCTCTGATAACAGTGATGCCATTTGCAACCTGTGCCAAAAGAAACTGAGTCGTGGGAAGTCCAACACCCACCTAGGTACAACTGCTTTGCGAAGGCACATGATCTCACATCACAAATGCCTATGGGGTCAAAGCATGATGACGAGTACAAGCAGCACACAAACTCAAAGCCACCATCCTCCTCCTGGTCCAGCATCTTCAGCCACGTCAACCACTGCTGTCCTCCTTGCCCCCTCGCAACCATCCGCCACTCCGCCTCTCACCTTGAGCAGTTCTTGCTCATCTGCCCACAGTCAGGTGTCTGTCAAGGAAATGTTTGAGCGTAAGAAGCCAATGTCACAGAGTCACCCCCTTGCCCGGCGTATGACAGCTGGCTTGTCAGTACTCCTAGCCCGCCAGCTTTTACCATACAAGCTGGTGGAGTCTGAGGCCTTCAAAATATTTGTAGCTATTGGGACACCACAGTGGAAGGTACCCGGCCAAAATTTCTTTTCACAAAAGGCAATCCCCAACCTCTACTCTATTGTGGAAAAGGAAGTCATGGCATGTCTGGCACACAGTGTTGGGGCAAGGGTCCATATGACCACTGATACCTGGTCTGCAAAGCACGGTCAGGGCAGGTATATCACGTACACTGCACATTCGGTACACCTGCTGACGGCTGCCAAGCATGGAATGCGTGGCTCTGCAGCGGAGTTGGTGACACCGCCACGACTTGCATACAGGCCTGCTGCCACCTCCTCTACTCCTCCTACACCATCCTCTTCGCTAACCTTCTAGGCTGAGTCCTCTTCTGCTGCTGCGTCTTGCTTCACATCAACTGCACCCCCCCAGCTCCCCAGGGGCTATTCCACATCCCGGATACGACAGTTTCATGCCGTCCTGGGGTTGACTTGCCTGAAAGCAGAGAGTCACACCGGACCAGCACTCCTGTCCGCCCTGAACGCACAGGTGGATCAGTGGCTGACTCCGCACCAACTGGAGATCGGCAAAGTGGTGTGTGACAATGGAAGCAATTTGTTAGAGGCATTGAATTTGGGAAAGTTGACACATGTGCCGTGCATGGCACATGTGTGTAATCTGATCGTACAGCGCTTTGTGTCTAAGTACCCAGGCTTACAGGACGTCCTGAAGCAGGCCAGGAAGGTGTGTGGCCATTTCAGGCGTTCC
This sequence comes from Bufo gargarizans, assembly GCF_014858855.1. NCBI lineage: Eukaryota > Metazoa > Chordata > Amphibia > Anura > Bufonidae > Bufo > Bufo gargarizans. The sequence continues at coordinate 30,668,266 of NC_058080.1, read as the reverse complement.
TACACGGCCATGGCGCACTTTTTAGATAATCAGCGGCAAAACAACATGCCAGTGAGGCGCTTGATTTGCGACTGCCCGACATGTTGGAATTCAACGCTCCTAATGTTCGACCGCCTGCTCCAACAAGAAAAAGCTGTCAACGAGTATTTGCATGATCGGGGTGCTAGGACAGCCTCTGCGGAGCTGGATATTTTTTTGCCATGTTACTGGATGCTCATGCGCAATGCCTGTAGGCTCATGCGTCCTTTTGAGGAGGTGACAAACCTAGTCAGTCGCACCAAAGGCACCATCAGCGACATCATCCCATTTGTTTTCTTCCTGGAGTGTGCCCTGCGAAGAATGCTGGATCAGGCCATAGATGAGCGTGAAGAGGAAGAGTTGTGGTCAACATCACCACCAGAAACAGCCTTATCAGCATCGCTTGATGGACCTGTGGGAACGCTGGAAGAGGAGTCAGAGGAGGAATGTGGCTTTGAGGAGGAGAAAGACCAACCACAGCAGGCATCTTAGGGTGCTCGTTGTCACCTATCTGGTACCCCTAGTGTTGTAAGTGACTGGGGGGAAAAACAGACCTTCAGTGAGATCAGTGAGGACGAGGAGCGGGATATGAGTAGCTAGGCATCCAACCTTGTGCAAATGGGGTCTTTCATGCTGTCGTGCCTGTTGAGGGACCCTCGTAAAAAAAGGCTGAAGGAGAACGACCTGTACTGGGTGGCCACGCTACTAGACCACCGGTATAAGCAGAAGGTGCCTGAAATGTTAACGAATTACCGGAAGTCGGAAAGGATGCAGCAGTTCCAAAACAAGTTAAAAAGTTTGCTTTACACAGCGTATAAGGGTGATGTCACAGCACAACGGGAATCTAACAGTGGAAGATGTGAAAGTAATCCTCCTCCTACCACGACCACGCCAGCAAGGACAGGACGCTTTACAGACGTGTTGTTGATGGAGGACATGCAAAGCTTTTTAAGTCCTACGCATCGCCACAGCCCTTCGGGGTCCACCTTCAGAGAACGACTCGACCGACAGGTAGCAGACTACCTCGCCTTAACTGCAGATATCGACACTCTGAGAAGCGATGAACCCCTTGACTACTGGGTGTGCAGGCTTGACCTGTGGCCTAAGCTATTCCAATTTGCGATAGAACATCTGGCCTGCCCCGCTTCAAGTGTCCTGTCAGAAAGGACCTTCAGTGCAGCAGGAAGTATTGTCACTGAGAAGAGAAGTCGCCTAGGTCAAAAAAGTCTAGATTACCTCACCTTTATTAAGATGAATGAGGCATGGATCCTGAAGGGACTGACAGTGGGCGATACATTTGATTAAAAAAGGCCTGATGAGATGAGCTGCCTTGGGCTAAAAATGGTCCACACGCTGCTGTATTTTATCTCTGCATGCCGGATGACTTGTGTGACTTCTCCGCCACCAACTAGGGTTCAAGCCGCAATGCTTTAGTGCACTTTCTGCCTGGAAAACATTTTTTTAGGCAACAATACCTAATTTTTCAGGAATGTGTACATGCCTAATTTTTCTGGTCTCTGATACTGCACTGTGGCTGCAAAAACAAAACAAAAAAAATGGCACATACATGTGTCAATTGTCCTTTGTAATCGTTACCTTTTGTGGTGAAGGGGCTTGCCTATCACAATGAAGCGACCACCTCTATGAGTGTGTTGGCAATGGCAATGTTGGCACATCCCAGATGATAAGGTTGTTGCTTCATTGTGAACAGACCAAAAGCGATCGGCTGGATAATTTTGCATAGAATTTTTTCTTTTTTTTCTTTGTGGTCATCTAAGGTGATCATTATAGCCTACTAGGCCAACAATGGGCCCACACTGCAGAATCATTGTTTTCTGGGTCACTTAACTGTCACTGAACTACCTCAGCACGACCATAGGCTTTGAAAAACTGCCATCGCCTGCAATCTCCCAAACGTGCGCACGAGCACAGTCATCACTACACCAAGATTGACGCAGAGAGGAATTAAATTTATGTCATGAGTGTGTCAACTATTGACAACTCTTTGCGGTTGTCTAAACTCTATTCCATAAACATCCCCTGATAGGGGATGTAACAGGGATTAAACTGATAGAAATAGTACTACTTAACATACCACTCATATCTGGTAGCACAGTACATTGAAAGGTGTACGCGCAGTGCCCCAAATTGGAAGTAAGAGGACCGACCAAGCATCTTTTATCATCTTCCGGTTCCTAAAATCTATTCCATACACCGGCCCCTGATAGGGGACGTAACAGGGATTAAACTGATAGGAATAGTATTACTTAACATACCACTCATTTTGGGATTGCACATTACATTGCACGGCGCACGCGCAGTACCCCAAATTGGAAGTAAGAGGACTGACCAAGCATCTTTTTCCATCTCCCGGTGTCACAAGTTGGAGGTCCCGGAGAGACCTCCGCGTCGTCAAGCAATAAACAAACGGAACTCAGGTACAGACACACAAGAGTTTATTGTACAAACAGAATCCAAGGAGGGAAACACAGGGAAATTGAATGCTCTATGTACCGTCCGCACAGTGGGAGGAAAACCCCCACTGCGCCACTGTCTAGTAATACTCCAGAGGGGCATGACTAAGCAACTCCTGGTATTCACTAGGGCCCCAGATGGTAGGGTTAGGCTTTGCTGCAGGGAGTTGCCAGGGTCCACTCTGGAGCGTGAACTTGACAGTGACAACAGGAGCAAACTGACAACAGGTACCAGAAGGTACCGACGGTACATAGGCAAACATAACAAACAGGCAAATACAATCAGGCAACTAAAAACACAAGCAGGAGTTCATAGCAAGGAAACAGGAGTGACAATGAGCAGAGAAGGACTAGCTCCACCAGTGGTGTACTGTGTGGCCTTGCTCATAGCACTCTGCAGCAAGGCGCGCTGCAGCAAGGGCTTGCTGAACAGAGACATAAATACACACAAGGTAACTAAAACATAACTGGCAGAACAGTTAACAGAAACACAGGAAAGAGGACGGGAATGAACAAGTAGGAAACCCACAGAGCACAGACAGACAGACACAAATCCCATGGGTCAGCAGCATGGGAGAGTGAGTACAAACTAGGAGCAGGACAAGACAACACACCAGGAGAGCTGACACAGAACTGAGGAAACCTCAGCCTTATATACAGGTTCCATGGGTGCAGCAGAGAGGCCAAACCCATGGAGCAGGCAGAGAGGATTAACTCCTAATAGGAACACAGGGGAGCTAACCCATACAGAACCACAAATAACACACAGAAACAAAACTTCAGCGAGGCGCGCCAAACGAGCAAGGACAGAAGGTCACAGCCAGAGATAGTGGCTGTGACACCCGGTTCCTAAAATCTATTCCATACACCGGCCCCTGATAGGGGCCAAAACAGAGATTAAACTGGTAAGAACAGATTTTATTTAATAAAAAAAAAAAGAGGACAGTCTCTGCGGAGCTGGATATTTTTTGGCCACGTTACTGAATGCTCATGCACAATGGCTGTAGGCTCATGCGTCCTTTTGCGGAAGTGACAAACCTGGTCAGTCAAACCCAAGGCAACATCATCGACCTCATCCCATATGCGTTTTTTCTGGATCATGCCCTGTGAAGAGTGCTGGATCAGGCCATAGATGAGCATGAAGAGGAAGAGTTGTGGTCACCATCACCACCAGAAGCAGCATTGTCGTCATCGATTGCTGGACCTGCGGCAACGCAGAGAGAGGAGTCTGAAGACGAGGAGTCAGAGGAGGAAGGTGGCTTTGAGGAGGTGGAAGACCAACCACAGCAGGTGTCCCAGGGGGCTTGTTGTCACCTTTCGGGGACCCTTGGTGTTGTACGTGGCTGGGTGGAGGAAGAGACCTTCAATGACGTCAGTGAGGACAATGAACAGGACATGGCTAGCTTGGTATCCAACCTTGTGCAAATGGGGAGTTTGCGGATGTTTGCGGTGCATTAAACAGAGAGTTTGGTCTGTCAGAGTTTGGTCTGTCACTGTGAAGCGGGCGTAACCCTTACACTACCTGATTGATACAACATCATACCTGATGTTTTAAAGCATGTTATTCCAAACAATTTAGAATTGTTAGGTGATTTCTGCCCTTTATGGATTAAAACCCGACTCTGCGTCAACTACGTAATTTTCCAAGGGAGCTTTGCCATGGATCCCCCTCCGGCATGCCACAGTCCAGGTGTTAGTCCCCTTGAAACAACTTTTCATCCACTATTGTGGCCAGAAAGAGTCCCTGTGGGTTTTAAAATTTGCCTGCCTATTGAAGTCTTTGGCGGTACGCCCAGTTCGCCCATTCGCGGAAACTCGCATTCGCCGTTCGTGAACGGAAAATTTTATGTTTGCGACATCTCTAATTATCATTAGGGATGGAATAGGGTGAGTTAGTATTGTGTGTTTGTTAAAGGACTGTCCAGTAGAATTAGCAAGCCACAGTTCTTTTTTAGAGATGGACTTGCAGTTCGCTCGGCGGTCGTTTCGCTGTGAACTTTGCGCGTTCGAGATTCACCGAACATATGGTGATGTCCGCTGGCGCCATATTCTTTTGCATTGAGCCGAACTTTGACCCATGACACATGCAGTGACCCGGGATGGGTTCGCTGATGCCACTTTAATGCAGTGGCAGGGTGGATAATATTGTGTATTTGTCATGATGCTAATTGCAGCGTGCGCAGGGTACTACCCCAGGGCCATTCCAAGGTGTTATAATGCATATCCCAGATTAGGAATGCCAGAGTGGTGTAATGACCTATAATGTCTCTGTATTGTTGTGGTAGTTGTGTCATGGTGTCTACTACCTGGGTACGCTGGACTCCTGGCTCCTGGTTCACTTTCAATAAATTTGAGTGTAGTGATAGTAGGAGTAATAGAGGAATATTGCAAAGTAAATGATGTCCAGACCTTTAGATGAAGTTTAAACGTTGCTTTACTTGAAATAACTTGCATCCAAACGGTATACAGCTTTGGTCACTTGGTCCCAGCAGGTTTAAGCAATATTTGGCAGGAGTGAGAACTTCTGCTTTAAATGTGAAGCTTGCAGGATAAACGTCTGGTAGCTCTGTAACTGTGGCAGAGAAAGTTGGCTTCTCCTAGGAACTGGACTTCTCTCACAGATTCTCAGGGGATGCTTTCTTCCTGGAACTCTGAAGGTTGTCTGTAGTTTCTGCTTTCTTCATCCAGCAGAGCTGAAGGTGCTCAGACTGGGTACATGGACACGTCTCTTGCAGAGACACACCCTTACTTTCTTCCCTAAGGTGGGAGTACTACTCCAACACACCTTTTCCCAACAGGTGGTAGGCTAGAATTTGCCCTATCTGTTTTTTCCCGCCCTTGCTGCAGGATGTCTGCACAGCCCACTTTCTCCACAGAGTGGGAGCTAAGCTGGAATAACCAATTCCAGTTTAGATACACTGAACATTAAGCTGTCACTGCCAATGAGTTGCTGCCACCTGTTGGTATACCAGGATAATTACATGAACAATTACATTTAACAGAATTGTATACACATTTGTGGAGGACACAATGCAAAATCACATCAGATGACAATATAAAGGCGCTTAGAAGATAGTAGCTGGGTAGAGACATGTAGTAACACAACTCTGGGGTGTTACATTCCCTCTTAGTTTGAGTCAAGCCATCCTCGTATTGTGATTAGGATAAGAGGAATATGCTCTGGGGTACCCAATTAAATACAAAGTGCTACATGAAATACATATAAAGACAAACAAAGTCAAACATAGCAGCTACCCTAAACTTCCTGCCCGAATGAGTAGGGTGTCTTTTCTTTTCTTTTCAATTTTCTTTTTATGGATTTTGTAAAAATTAAGTGGTACAACAATGGAAGTACATTGTATATATATAATAATGAATAATATCCAGTATTCGACAGATGTTATGACAATGCACAGCATAAAGACAAATAGTACAACAAGTAAATTCTAACTTAAGACTGAAGGGGAATATTAAGACGCTATGGGGGGAGGGGAGGGAGAAAATATATATGTTCTAATGAAGAATATTCTTTGTACCTTCAATATAGGAAAAAATGGGGACTAGGGGAGGGAGAGGGGGGGGGAGGGGGATCGGAATGGTAGGACCTCCAGTATATGGGGGGGCTATGATCGCCCAGGGTGTTGATTAGGTTCGGTCAGTTAGTAGTTGTATGGCAGGGGTTGAAGCACAGTATTTAACCCATCCATCCCATATCTTGAGAAATCTATCATGGGTTCTTAATTCCCATGCTGTAAGTTCTTCCATATGGAAACTGTGGTTAACTTTGTGTAACCACTGTGGGAGGGTGGGAGAGCTCGGTTGATTCCAGTGCTGAGGAATTAATAGTTTTGCCGTCGCGGTAAGATGTTGGAAAAGTAGTCTTTTCTCTAATGGCACACTTTCCAGGCGTATGTTGAGTAATATAGAGGCCAGTGTTGGGTCCTGTGTCAAGGTGCATATCTCTTTGATTGTGTTGAGTACATCATTCCAGAATGATTTAATCACCGGGCAATCCCACCACATGTGAATATATGTGCCTCTTGAACTTTTACACTTCCAGCAAGTGTCCGAGTTTAGACAGGTCATCTGCTTAAGTCTCACAGGTGTACGATGCCATCTAGTAACTATCTTATATGAGTTTTCTTGAAAGCCGGGTACATCTAGAAATACCATGAGATTTAAGATATATTTGTTTGATCTCTGTAGTGGACCAGGTAGTGTCTAGGTCTTTTTCCCAATCCCCCAGATATCCTCCAGTGTGTGGATGTTTAATTTGTTGAATAATGTTATAAATCTGCGACAGCAAATGTTTGGGAGGGTTAGAGGAGGCCGCCAATTTTTCAAATTGTGTAAGTTCCCTAGAGCTTGTAACTTGGGTGAGATACGGTTTTATTAGCGAGCCGACATGTGCTTTATGTAGTGTGTGGATTGGGATGTATTTCAGTGGATCATCAATTTGTTCTGGATTAAGAAAGGTATGTAGCATGATAGAGCTAACTTCTGTAAACTTGAGACCTGTATCTTTATATTTTCCCTGATACAATTATGGAATGTCTGCAATCGTCATTAAGGGGGATACTGTGGGGCTTAGAAAGTTCACATACTGGTACCATATTGATAAGGTTAGATTGAGTAATGACATTTAGCATGAGTTGGGAAGTAGGTTTAGCTTTTTTTTGCCAAAGCAGTGCTCTAAGAGGGGTTGTAGCTAGTGAATTCTCTAGAGAGAGCCAGAGTTTATTTCTGTCTGCTCTCAGCCAGTGTACTATTCTGGAGATTTGGGTAGCTTCATAGTACAATCTCCAATCGGGGATCAACATGCCTCCCCTTGATTTATGCTGGGTTAACAGGTTTCGATTTAATGAAGGTTTTTTACCGTTCCATAAGTAGTTGTTGACCATTTTGCATATATTGTTGAAAAGAGTTGCTGGGAGTGGTATCGGGAGGGTCTGAAACAGGTATATCAGTTTAGGGAGCAGTATTGCTTTTATTAGGTTTTTACATCCCATCCAGGATAGGAATTGAGCGAATAAAGTTTGCTCCACCACTTGGAGCTAATTTTTATACCTAGATATGTAATATATGATTTTGGCCAATGAAAAGGGTGTTGGGAGCACAGAGTTTCTACTTCTTCTTTACTTATATTGGAGGCGTTTATTTTAAAGTTTGATATCACGCCATATTCCTGTAAGATACAATGCAGCGCTGGTAAGGCGGAGGATGGGTTTGACAGTGTCAGTAAGATATCATCGGCATATGCGGCTGAGGTATGTACATTTTTGCCATCATCAAACCCTTTTATGTCTGGGTGGAGTCTAATAGAGGCTAACAGTGGTTCTAGGGAGAGGACAAAAAGGATTGGTGATAAGGGGCAACCCTGTCGCGTCCCATTGCATATATGAAAGGGTGCTGAGAGAGCTTGGTTTATATGTAGTCTCGCTGAAGGGGAATCATACATCAAGAATATGGCGTTGACAAATTCTTGTGGGAGACCGAAGTGTATAACTACCTGTCTCATGTAGGTCCAGTCCACCCTGTTGAAGGCTTTCTCCACGTCTGTACCTAGTAGGACCAGGGGAATCTTCTTCTGACTAGCTATTTGCATAATGGAGAGAATTATCAGCGTGTTGTCATTCCCCTCCCTTCCAGACACAAACCCCACCTGCTCTGGAGAAATCAATGAAGGAATCAACGGTTTAAGCCTATTGGCGTGCAAGCTTGCGTAACTTTTCAGGTCTGTATTTAACAGAGAAATGGGCCTGTAACTTCCACGCTGGGTGGCATCTTTCCCTTCTTTGTGGATTAAGGTAATACAGGCTTCAAGGGCCTGTCTCGGTAGGCTAGAGCCTGAGAGGTAAGCATTGAATGTGTCCGGCAGGTGAGGGAGAAGGACATCCAAGAAGGAATCGTAATAAGAGCAGGGGAGACCATCTGGACCCGGTGCTTTCTGTTTAGGGCACTTTTGCAGGGTGGACCGGACCTCTCCCTGTGAGAAGGGTTTCAACGGATTTATGTGTGCGCTAGAGTCTAGTTTGGGAAGGGAAGCATGGGCTAGAAATTTAGATATTGCTGCAAGAGTATCCTGCGAGTTTACCTGTTGCTCTGAGGTGCGCAATTGATATAATGAAGTGTAGAAGTTAATAAATTTTCTTTCAATCTTCCCGGGGTCAGTAGTGGTATTGCCCCTAATGTCCTTAATTTCCTTTATAAAAGTGTGAGACTTCCTACTCTTAATAAGGGACATCATTAGTGTTTAGAGGCTTTATCTCCATGGGCATAGAAAGAATGTTTGACAGACATGTAGAGTTCAGCTGAGTTTTTGTTCAATAGGTCTCTGAGCTGTAGGCAGGTTTCTGTAAGTTTTTGAAGGATTGGCGCTATAAGGGATTGTTTATGGAGTTTTTTAAAGTGGGAGATCTCTGTCTGTAGGGAGCTGATTTTTTTAGCTCTCTGTTTTTTGAAATATGTGCCAATGGAGATAAATTCGCCCCTAATGGTTGCCTTGTGTGCCTCCCACACTACCGGGCATGGAGACCTCAGTATTATTTTTCAGTTTAAAGTACGTGTTGAGACGTTCTAAAATTCTTTTATGAACCTTTGTAGTAGTGAGGAAGGTTTCATTAAGTCTCCATGGCGGTCATGCGCTGGGGCGATCGGACATTAGTATGTGTATTCCTAACGGAGAGTGATCTGAATGTACTCCAGAACCTATTGTAGAAGACTGTATTTTAGTGATAGATGACTGCTGAAGGAAAAAGTTATCAATTCTGTGGTAAGAATTGTGTGGTGCTGAGTACAGAGTGTAATCCTTCACTAAAGGGTGGAGAAAGCGCCACGCATCAGTCAAGGATAGTATTTGCAATGATTTCTTAATATGTCTTAATGCCTTGTATGAAAGGGTGGATCGACCGGAAGATGTGTCGAGGAGCGGATCAAGGGCAACGTTGAGATCGCCACCTACCACTAGATCTCCCTTCGTCATACTATGTATCAAAGTTGTAGTGTCCCTAATCCATTGGGGTTGCTGTACGTTGGGAGCATAGAGGTTCGCTAATGTGACCTGTTTACCATTTAGCAACCCAATGAGAATAAGCAGTCTGCCCTCTTTATCTTTGTATGAGCTCTCAAGTTCTAATGTGATGTGTTTGTAGAAGGCTATGGCCACTCCTCTGGAGTTCTTTGCGGGGGTACACAAGTGGTACCAATGGTTATAAAAATGTTTTTGGAATGAGGGGGTCCTTTCTGTGAGGAAGTGGGTTTCCTGTAAGAACAGGATGTCAGCTCGTGATTTTTTCAGTGCCGGGAGCAATTGGTTGCGCTTAATCGGTGAGTTCAGGCCTCTAACATTATAAGTAATTAAATGTATGGTGGTCATGGAGGAGGATGGTAAGATGGCATTCGAGCGTTGAAATTTCACCTGGGTGATGTAGGATAATAGGGTGGGAGGTCCAGGGATCGTGACTTGAGAGGAGGCGGGGAGGGGGGAGGTATCAAGTAAAAGGAACTTGTCTGTAAGAACAATAGATGGAACATCCAAAATGGAGTAAACATATAAGTATACAGTAGAAAACTGATTAAATCTAACATATGTGTTGATATCGACAAGCTACAGCCATGAGGGCCATATTCATTTTAACGTAGCTTTAAATAATATGAGGGCGCTAACGAGTCAAAAATATACAGTGGGTCGGAGGGAGATGTCCGAGCCAGTTATCTAGATAAATGGAGTAGTGAGGGGGGCGAGGGAGGGACCCACAACAACCTCCCAATGGGTGTGGGAGTACCAGATGGACTAGATTATAATTTTTTATTTATTTTATTTTATATTAATTATATGGTGTCACGGATCCCTCCCTCACCCCACTCCAATGGTAAAACTATAGAAGTAGAGGTGGACTCAACAGAAGGAACAACTGTAATAAACAGTGGATGCGTTCAATAGATCTACTGAGGAGATTGTACCCAGGGGGTAACAGTGAGTAGACATCACCTAGATCAGGTCAGTTCTCAGGTGGGGTCGACGTCGAGCCGTCTCGCGGTCAGTTTACCCTGGCGTTTTTGGCTGTGGCTCTTCCTTTCTGCTCCAACAGTTTCCCATGGCGTGGGTGGAGGGATCGTCGGGAGGCTGGTGAGGTCTAGTATCAGAGACCAGTCTGGGATGTCGACATCTGTGATCTGGAGTGATGATAGGATATACGCCGGTTCAGAGTGGTCTCTCAAGATGTATCTTTTCCCTTTAACAGTAAAGGAGAGGCCGTCAGAAAATGCCATCTATATGGAATGTTCCTATGGTGTAATATTTCTGTTAAAGGACGAAGCATATTCCTTTTAGATAAGGTGACTCTGGCTAGGTCTTGATATATTGATATTTCAGACCCCTCTATTTTGACCATGGGTTTGGCACGAGCGAATTTTAAGATGTCATCTCTCACTCTGGAGTTGAAGAGGCGGCAGATTACATCTCTTGGTGGGTCTGACGCTTGTGGTTTGGCTCGTAGTGCTCTGTGTGCTCATTCGATGGAAATCTCCAATAGGTAGTTGTCTCCCAGTGTAGCTGAGAATATTTGTTTGACTGTGTCAGGTAATGCCTCTGTATAGATGGATTCTGGGATTCCCTTAAGTCTCAGGTTGTTGCGTCTGGCTCTGTTTTCCTGGTCTGCCATACAATTGACAATTTTGTTCATGTGTGTCTGGCATGATGAGAAATTTGCAGAAGTCGCTTATGTGTAAGAGACTATTTGTGTTTGAGTATTTTCCAATTGTTCCACTCTTCCTCCCATGTATTTAATTTCTTGTTTTATATCTTGAAGTTCTTTCACCACTGGCTCGAGTGCTCTTGAAAGGGCCTGACCCAGGAACGCTCTGGATCTGGGTAAGCTTGTATCTTCTTCCTGGTCGCTTTCTATCTCTGGAGGGTTATTGAATAGTGTTGAGCGCGAATATTCGAATTGCAATTTTTTTTCTCGAATATCGCGATTTCGAGATTTCGCAAATATTTAGAATATAGTGCTATATATTCGCGAAATCGAATATTTTGTTTTAATGCTCCATTCAGTGCCCGTTGCCGCTTCTGCCGACTTTCCCATGGGAACGTCTCCATATACTAGAATGTACTGTCGGATTTGAGAATTACGTTGAAATCACAATTTAATTAGATTAATTCAACTTATAATAATCGAATTGCGATTTCAACTTACTGCTATATTCCATATTATATGTGTATTTTACGAAATTTCGTACTATTGCTCTAACTTCGTCTTTTAGAATATTCGTAATATTCTAAAAGACGAAGTTAGAGCAATATTAAGAATATATGTAGGGGGGCGTGGCTAACTGCCGAACAGGGAGGAAGCGTCTTCACAGAGCTCCTGAGCTTGAATCTCTATCTAAAGACATCCTGCAGATTTAACAGCTGGAAACTGCTTGTGATCCACCCTGCTGGTCTACAAACTTCAGGAGGAACATTTTAAGCCCTCTCTTGGACGTGTAGGACCGACAACAGCCGGATACCATCTGCGGTCTAGCTACAAAGCCAGAGCCTCGGATTCACCTTGCAGCTCTACCTACTCGGCTATCTATACAGCAGCTAACCTGATAACAGGGCGCGCAAGCAACGCCAGGTGATTTACCGAACTTGCCTCATTGTGTTCAGCTCACGGTCCGGAACGTTCCGGTACCAAAGTCCGAACTCTCAGCAAATATTGTCCTGCGCGGCCTAACATACAGCTTAGAGCCACGGACTGGATTTCGGTGCGGGACCGCCTCTGACAGAGCGGCTTGGGGAGCGATCGGATCCCCCACCACAGCTGAGCCCAGCGGAGACTCGGTTCGCCTAAACATCAACACCTGAGACCACACCAAGTCTGGGGAACGGGTGGACTGTGCGAACTTACCAGTAACGGCTCCGGGCATCAGCAGTGGCGAGGTAAGCTCAGAGGAACAGAGATCATCAGTACTCCTGGCGGCCTTAACCCCTCTTCCCACACAAACGAAAGCTGACCCGCTCCCAGCCCATACAGCACCGCCCAAGGGGGACTGGCCTGAAAGCCTGTCAGCGGTCAATCCCGCCGTGATCATCCGCAACCCTGATTGAAGGACGAACTAACACCTGTGGTATTGTTCGCATCAAACGGGCGATTATTCGCATGTAAATTTTCGCATCTGAATTATTCGCAATATCGGCCTGCTCGCGAATTTTCTTCCGAAATTGTTTTTCAACCCGCTTCTCCTACTGCGATTTTTCAAGATAAGATTAATTATATTCCCTAACAAAACCACAGGGGTCTGCGGAGCTCCACAAACTACCGGTCCGTCGGAGTGCAATCGCCCTGCACCGGAGCACACATTTGCCTCCTACCAGTGTTCCACGCGTTGCCAGTGACCCGCACCCAAAACCGCTGTAAAGAAACACACAAGATACTGTCTTTTTGATTCACGGTCTGTCCGCAGATCGACTACATTACCGAAGTAGCCTAATCAGGAAGAACTCCCAACAAAAGGCCCCAGTGATAAATTTCTAGGGTCTTTGGCCCAATTTTTTTTAGGCTCTCTTAAAAAAGACTTCTAGAGGCAACGGTATGCAGAAGTCTATGTAAACAGCAGTCGTAGCCATTGAGGGCTTTAAATACAGATTATAAGAAGGACTTTCAACCTCTTCCACATTTCCCTGCTATTCCTTGACGTTCGCACCTGAGAGGATTGAACATCTCTTTCTTCTGGCTAAGTAGGGATGGTAAAGATCGGCCCGAGTAAACCCAGGCCCTCCTCTAACAAGTGTCTCACAGGTTCTTTGGACTCCTATATGCAGAAACGTCCCTCTGCTCCCTCTACAAAATCTCCACATTTACAAAGAAACACGCCTTCGAGCTCCTCTACTAGAGATATTGTACCTAATAACACCCCAAGGATGGAAAGCGACTAGGAAGACGACACGTGTTTACCTATCTCCAGAGCCTTTCTGGGACAGGCTCTTTCAAAAGCGCTCGAACCTGTTGTAAAAGAATTACAAGACATAAAGCAGGAAATGAAATCCATAGGGGGAAGAGTGGAGCAACTGGAATCTACGCAAGCACAGATAATCTCTTATACCGAAGCGACCTCTGCAAACTTTTCATCATGTCAAACACATATGAACAAAATAGTCAATTGGATGGAAGACCAAGAGAATAGAGCGAGGCGTAATAACCTAAGACTCAAGGGTATCCCAGAATCCATCTCTACAGAGGCCTTTCTCGATACAGTCAAACAAATATTTTCTGCAATATTAGGGGACAATTATCCATTAGAAATCTCCATAGAAAGAGCACACAGGGCGTTACGAGCTAAACCACAAGGGTTGGACCCACCTAGAGATGTAATCTGCCGCCTCTTCAACTCTAGAGTTAGAGACGACATTCTAAAATTCGCCCGTACCAAACCTTTGGTTAAATTCGAAGGATCTGAGATATCAATTTATCAAGACCTGGCAAGGGTCACACTTTCCAAGAGAAATATGCTCCGCCCTTTAACAGAAACCCTACGTCGCAGAGACATTCCTTACAGATGGCTGTTTCCGTTTGGCCTCTCCTTTACAGTTGAAGGGAAAAGATTCATCCTGAGAGATCATTCTGAGTTGGCAGAAATCTTATCACCGCTTCAGATCACTGATATAGACATTCCAGACTGGTCTCCGATATCAGACCTCACCGGTTTGCCGATAATCCCACCACCCACGCCATGGGAAATGACCGGAGCAGAGAGGAAGAGTCGCAGCAAGAAAAGACAAGGGAAACTGACCCCTAGACGACTGGATATTGAGCCCACCTGAGAACTGTCCTAACACGGGTGATATTAGTACACTGACTTAGTCGGTGCACATCCTAATATATTTAGCAGTTATTTTGTTCGTATTTACAGCTTGAAGGGGCTCTCCCCCTAGTTAGATCCGCTTCTGGCTATGTGACATTTTACTCGTAGGGGTCGAGAGAGAGATCCGAGATTTCATACCCTCAGAATTCCATAATCTTGCTTACTTGGCACTTTTATGCTCATTGGGGGCTTGTCTTGATCTCTCTCTCTCGCCTCTTGCTATTACTCCACGTGCCTAGAGGTTCGGATCGGCTATTCTCTTCTGGTCAGATAACTACCCATGACCTGTTAGTCCTCTTGTTACAGCCAAAACAATGTTTTACATGATAGAACCCTCACGGCTACAGCATCTTCATGATGACGCATGTGCAAGTTCTGCTTTATTTCTACTTTCTGATGTATATCCTTTATAAGATGTTACGTCTGTGGTTTTCACAGTCAAATCCTTTTTGTTGGACCGCTACCTCCTCTCAACCTCCCTCCAATTTACAACTCCTGGACCTCTTACCCTCATACACTACAACCCCCAGGTACAACTTCGACTCTCACACACTCCATCATCCTCCTCTATGGCCACCATACACTTAATCACGTACAATGTTAGAGGCCTAAATTCTCCGATAAAGCATAGCCAACTCCTCCAAACCATGAAAAAATCCCGGGCTGATATCCTATTCTTACAGGAAACCCACTTCCTTGCAGCAAAGTCCCCCTCGTTCCAAAACCATTTTTATAACCAATGGTTTCACTCACATACTCATACAAAGAACTCAAAGGGGGTAGCCATTGCTTTCTCCAAACACACCACATTCGAATTAGAGAGCATGTACAAGGATAATGAGGGTAGACTGCTCATACTCATTGGTTTGTTAAATGGTAAACTAGTTACATTAGCAAACCTCTATGCCCCTAACACACATCAACCACAATGGATAAGAGACGCCACGACCTTGATACATAGTATGACAAAAGGAATACTGATAGTTGGGGGCGATCTCAACGTAGCACTTGATCCTCTCCTCGATACGTCCTCTGGACGCTCCACCCTTTCTTACAAAGCACTCAGACATATTAAGAAATCACTGCAGATACTATCCTTGACTGATGTGTGGCGCTTTCTCCATCCTTCAGTGAGAGATTACACGCTGTATTCGACACCTCATAACGCTTATCATAGGATAGATTACTTCTTTCTTCAACAATCCTCCCTCACTATAGCGCAATCATCTACAATAGGCTCGGGAATTCACTCAGATCATTCACCATTAAATATTCAAATAACAATGTCCGATAGACTGAACGCGCGACCGCCATGGAGACTTAATGAAACTCTCCTCACCTCTGAAGGTCTCCATAAAAGAATCGCGGACCGTCTCAACTCATACTTTAAGATAAACAACAATTCAGAGGTCTCTTTGCCGGTAGTATGGGAGGCACACAAAGCAACCATCAGAGGTGAATTAATTTCCATTGGCACATACTGTAAAAGACAGAGGGAACAAAAAATTAAATCCCTACAGACAGAGACCTCGAGTTTGGAAAAACTTCATAAAAAATCTCTCATCGCGCCACTCCTCCAGAAACTTACAGATCTCAGATTACAGCTTAGAGATCTACTGAACAAAAACTCAGCCAAACTTTATATGTCTGTTAAACATTCATTTTATGCCCACGGAGATAGAGCATCAAAATTAATGATGTCCCTTATAAAAAGGAAGAAAGCTCGCACCTTTATAAGGGAAATTAAGGACAATAGGGGAGATATCACTAACGACCCTGAAAAAATTGAAAAATAATTTATCAACTTTTACTCCTCATTATACCAATTACACACCCCAGGGAAACAAATGAACGAGCAAAATTCTCTGGCGGTGATATCGAATTTTCTCTCCCGTGCCTCCCTTCCCAAACTAGACCCCAGCACTCACGCAGATCTGATAAAACCCTTCACTCAAATTGAGGTCCAGTCCATCCTGCGAAAATGCCCTAAACAGAAAGCGCCGGGACCAGACGGCCTTCCCTGTTCTTATTATAGTTCCTTCTCGGATGTGCTTCTCCCTCGTCTGACGGACACGTTCAACG
Source organism: Bufo gargarizans (assembly GCF_014858855.1). NCBI lineage: Eukaryota > Metazoa > Chordata > Amphibia > Anura > Bufonidae > Bufo > Bufo gargarizans. Next base: position 30,651,845 of record NC_058080.1, on the reverse strand, counting down.
CCTACCTCTCGGGCTCGAACATGCCAAAACAAGCTCTTGAAGCATACATCACTTTAATTCACAAAGAGGGGAAAGATCCCACACAATGTGGAAGCTATAGACCAATATCTTTGTTAAATACAGATCTGAAATTATATGCTAGCTTGATGGCCAACAGACTCAAACCTTTAATCCCTTCTCTGATTTCCCCATAGCAGGTGGGGTTCGTGTCCGGAAGGGAGGGGAAGGACAATACTCTGAGAATCCTCTCCATCTTGCAAATAGCCAACCAAAAGAAAACCCCCTTGGTTCTACTAGGAACGGACGCAGAGAAGGCGTTTGACAGGGTGGACTGGACCTTTATGAAACAAGTACTCCTACACTTTGGCCTACCACAGGAGTTCGTGGATGCCATACTCTTGATGTACGATTCCCCTACAGCGAGACTACGTATAAACCAAAACCTTTCGACACCCTTTCATATATACAACGGGACAAGGCAAGGCTGCCCACTCGCGCCAATCCTCTTTATACTCTCACTCGAACCACTATTAGCCTCCATCAGATTACATCCTGACATCAAAGGTTTCAATGCTGGTAGTTCTGTACACACTACAGCTGCATATGCGGATGATATCCTATTGACATTATCGAATCCTTTTTCTGCTCTACCTGCACTACAAAATATATTAGAAGAGTACGGCAAGATCTCAAATTTCAAAATAAACTCCTCCAAGTCAGAGGCGCTTGGTCTTAATATTAACAATGAAGACATTGATACTTTGCGCTCCCGACACCCCTTCCATTGGCCAAAATCACATATTACATACCTAGGCATAAAAATTAGCTCCAACTGGAGGGATCTATACTCTCTCAATTATGCTCAAATCCCAAACAATTTTAGACAGATATTAGCCTCGTGGTCCGTACCTTTCTTGTCCTGGATGGGTCGCAAGAACCTAATTAAAGCAATACTTCTTCCTAAACTGACCTACCTGTTCCAAACTCTCCCAATCCCACTCCCAGTGTCCTTTTTTAACAATCTGCGTAAAATTATAAGCAAATATCTCTGGGATGACAAAAAACCTAGACTAAACTGGAATCTGCTAACTCAACATAAATCAAGAGGAGGCATGGCAGTACCTGACTTTAGACTATACTACGAAGCCACCCACATTGCCAGAATAGTACATTAGATAAGATCTGATAAAAATAAACTCTGGCTCCCACTTGAAAATCTATTGGCTACATTCCCCCTTAGATTGTTGCTTTGGATGAAAAAAGATAAACCTATCTCTCAACTCACTTCGAACGCTATTACACAATCCTCTCTATCTTTGTGGCATCAATATATGGATGCTTTAAGCCCAGCACTATCCCCCTTAATGACGTTAACAGACATCTCAGACTTTTATCATGAGAGATATAAAGATACAGGTCTCAAGTTGAAGGACATCAGCTCCATCACACTGTATTCTTTTCTCAATCAGGAACAAGTGGAAGACCCACTGAACACCATCCCGATACACTCAATACATAAAGCCCACATACACTCGCTAATAAAACCATACCTTTCCCAGACCACTAGCCTTAGAGAGCTAACTCAATTTGAAAAATTAGCATCCTCTGCCACCCCTCCTAAGCATTTACTCTCCCAGATTTATAATATCTTACAACAATTAAAATATTTAAACGTTAGCGAATCTTCAAAATTATTAAAATACTGGGAGGAAGATCTTGACACCACTTGGTCTACCGCAGAAACCAAACAAATTTACCTTAAATCTCATGGTATCTCTAGATGCTTTCGACTTCAAGAGAATTCGTATAAAATAGTAACCAGATGGTACCGTACACCAGTAAGACTAAAACGGATGACCTGTCTGAACTCTGACACCTGCTGGATATGTAAATGTTCAAGAGGCTCATACATCCACATGTGGTGGGAGTGCCCAGTGATCAACCCGTATTGGTCCCAGGTACTTAGTTCAATCAAAGAAATCTGCACCCTTCAACAGGACCCAACTCTGGCTTCTATTTTTCTCAATATCCGTTTAGATGGTATCCCACCTGTGAAAAGAATCCTCTTTCAACACCTTACGGCTGCAGCTAAATCATTAATTCCTCAACACTGGAATCAGCCAAGCTCCCCCACACTTCCACAATGGTTACACAAAGTTGATCACATCTTTCACATGGAAGAGTTATCAGCTTGGGAACTGAGAACCCATGATAGGTTCCTTAAAATTTGGCATGGTTGGGTCAAATATCGATCTTCTACCTCAACTATACAACTTTTATCCGAATCAAATTAACTCATCTTGGGTGTTTACATTTATCATCACACACTAGAGGTCCTCCCTAGAATATTCGTAATATTGCTCTAACTTCGTCTTTTAGAATATTCGTAATATTGCTCTAACTTCGTCTTTTAGAATATGACGAATATTCTAAAAGACGAAGTTAGAGCAATATTACGAAATTTCGTAAAATACACATATAGATTGTAATTTAGCTAATATACTGCTATAGTAATTTTTTTGACAGTGTACATATTTTACAAAACTTAAGTTCAGAAGAGGCAAAAGAAATTTGAGAAAAAAAAATGATTATAGCAGTATATTAGCTAAATTGCAATTTATATGTGTATTTTGCGAAATTTCGTAATATTGCTCTAACTTCGTCTTTTAGAATATTCGTAATATTCTAAAAGACGAAGTTAGAGCAATATTAAGAAATTTCGTAAAATACTGTTGCCTTATACTATTAAAAGAATAATCGCAATACGCAATTAATTAAATCGCATATTATTCGCGATAATTGGAATAATTACGAATATTCGATTTCGACGAATATAACACAAATATTCAATCGAATAGTCTTGAAATATCGCAAAATCGAATATGGCACCTCCCGCTCATCACTATTATTGAATGTGGGATCTTTGAGTAAAGAGCCAGTGGACGTGGTTCTTTGTGTATGGGAGACCTTTGCAGGTGGTGCAGGGAGACGTTTCTGCATGTAAGAGTCTAAAGAGCCCGTAATACACTTATTGGAGGTAGGCCTGGGTTTGCCTGGGCCGATTTTGACCATCACTGTTGAAACAGGTGCCTGAGATTACCGATTCCACTGGTATGAAAGCGTTTAAGAAGAGCAGGACAATATAAGGAAGTTGTAAGTCCCTCTTATCATGTGGCCCTCACTGGCCGCGGCTGCTGATTACATGAAGATCTGCATTATGGTGCCTCTGTTAATCCTCCGGGGAGAGGCTGAAAAAATTAGGCCAAAGACCCCAAGCTCTGCTTGTTGTGATTCCTATGTAACGCCTTTAACTATTTTGCAGCAAGGGCTCTGTGTTCTTCTTTAATCAAAGTTGAAGGACTTTCTCTAGGTGAAAATTGACTGAAGAGGAGCCTTGACAGTCTATAATCCAAGCTGGGAGTAGATGATTATGTCACTGAGGTTCTTGTGTTCTTGACCAGCGCAGCTACAGAATTTCCTGTGTCAGTAATGTAAGTGTTGGGACACTTCTGCCTGCCTGTCAGTTCCAATGTTAGATGCACTCAGGGGTTCATAGACAGAGTGTCAATTTTGCACTTACTTTTGCTGTGATTCTCCAGCCAGCAGGGAGACCTCATCAGTGATGCGATTATTCTACGATCATACTGTGTGTCCCCAGATCGGCAGCTTGTGGCACTAAGAATGCAGGAGTTTAAAGAGAGCTATCCGGTTGTTATATGTCCTTCTCCGGCACTTGAGTATTGGTCTGCTACAAGCTGGTGTTAAGCGGGTGCTGCGCAGACTAAACAGCTGTTTCTCCTATATTCACAGCGATCTTCCTGCGTCTCTGAATGCGATCTCCCGGCGTTGGCTTTTAGAGTAGCTCCGGTTCAGCACCTCCTGCAGACTTTCTCCCTCTTTGGCACTTGAGCGCTACTCGCAGCGGATCATCTGCACTCTGGAAGTCCTATAGTTTGTGGACTCCTGTAGGCGCCAGCGGTCCGGTCTGCTTGGGTCAGATGTCGGGGATGTCGGTGATTCGGGTGGGTGTTCCTCAGCAGTACGCCGCACGTTCCCGATGGGCCCTCAAGTATATTGGGGCTAAATTTAGATCAAAGATAGGGGGGATCTCCCTCAAACAGGCAAATCTATATGTCCACCAGCAGTATATAAGCGGCAATTAGCTTGTATAAGCAGTCGGAGGTCTGCTTGAGTGCCGCACGGTACTAACTTTAGTTTGATGCTCTAGACTGTCCAACAGCCGCAATGTCCAATTTCAATAAATCCTCTCCAAATGATATCCTCAGGTGCAGGAGGAGGTCCTGTATTGGGATCTGTGATTTTTAGCCAAATTGAGCAACTTTAGCAAAGTTATACCAAATTTAGGGCTAGTTGTGTTCAGAGCTCCACCATTTGCTTCCTCACTGCTCTGCAGCTAGCTCCGCCCCCTGAGTAGGGTGTCTTATTAACGGTTGCCCTCTCGGTATAACCAGTGAACCAAATGTCTGCACAAAGCAATCATTACTTACTAACTTTTGAGCTATAGTACGAAGAAAGCATGGCGGTGTACTCTGTAGTCCCACCATTGTGTAATGAAACGCTTGCAAATGGAAGGGTGGCTTTATCCTGTATCCCTTCTCTGCACCAAAGTCTGAAAAATATGGCTTATAGCACGATCACTATGGGTAGCTAAATCACTATAAGATGGAGAACTAGGCCTTAGGCATAGGCACAGAAGGGGGAGGCATGCTTCTCCAAACGCTTCTGGCAGTGTCACAGGAGGAGAGTGTAATAATCCCATGAAACTCCTGGAAGACAACACAGGATGGAGGTTTAGTAGTCCTATTACCAATCCTGGCACATAAACAAACAAGAAGGAGAGGTATATTACTCCCCTAGCCATTCCCGAAACAGCAGGTTGACCCGTGTAGTTGCTGGACCTGCCTGGGACTTACTACTTGGTCCTACCTGGGTACCCAAGTTATAAAGTAAGGTGTAGGCCATTAGTATTAGGCTTTATAGAACAGAGCTATAAAGCCAGGCACAAAAGAAAGGTGCTACTGATCTGGCTAAAGGCAAAAGTTAAGTGCAGTTTCACAAAAAGTGCATAAATTCACTTTGCAGCATCTGTAAGAATCCATGCAAAGAGCATAAGTACTTAAACGTTGCTCAACCTATAACATGTAAGCAAAATTAGAACAGTATAAGTCACAAAGAGGTCAGGTACACGTTTGAGTCTTTTCTTTGGGTGCAGGCTTGTAACGTTGCATAACTTGTAACTAGGGTTGAGTGAACCCGAACTGTAAAGTTCAGGTTCATACCAAACTTTAGGATTTTTGGACCACGAACCCGAACATTTCTGTAAAAGTTTGGTTTTGGGTTCGGTGTTCGGCGACATCTTGGTGCTTTTTGAAAGGCTGCAGAGCAGCCAATAAACAAGAGTTTAACTGTGTGCCCTTAGAAGGCATCACGGGCATGACTACTAATGGCATGGCTGTGATTGGCCAGAGCAGCATGTGACCCAGGCTCTATATAAGCTGGAGTCAGGTAGCGCTGCACGTCACTCTGCTGTTCTTAGTGTAGGGAGAGGATGCTGCTGCTGTGAGGCAGAGAATAGGAAAGAAACTTTAATCAGAACTCCAATTGAACTCAGCCATCTACATAGATTTAGTTGTGTGGGTGCAGGGCACAATCTTTTTACCCTGCCCTGAGCCCAGTGACACAGAAAAATAACTTTTATCCGTCTGTTAGTTAGGTGGGCGGCCGCGGCCATTTTATGCAAGCTCAGTGCACCAGCACTGCATATGTGCTTTTGTGACATTCAAGTCCAAGCTTTAAAAACTGCAATAATAATCTGGCTTTAAAAAACATCCTTTTTGGCAATATCCTACATCTGGTGCCTTTGCAGCATTAGTCAGTGTGCAATTTAAGCTAGAAATACAGCTATAATTGCCTGGGTTTTAAAAAATACCCTTTTTGGGCAAAATATACAATTTTACAGCCCTTGCTGCATCTGCACGTGTGAAATTCAAGCGTTATATACAGCTGTCTATTCTGTTAGTAAATAAAACACAATTGCAGCCTTTGCTGCATCTGTTATTGTTAAAAACAAGCTTGAAATACTGTTGTTCTCTTCTGCTATTAAAAAAATATGCATTTTGGTCAAAAATCGTAAATTGCGGCATAGTCTGCATCTGTGCATGTGAGATACACCCTTTAGATACTGTGGTTCTATTCTGCTATTAGAAAAACACCAATTTTGGGCAAAAATCTTAAATTGCAGCCTAGTCTACATCTGTATGTGTGAGATACACCATTTAAATACGGTGGATCTATTCTGCTATTAAAAAAACACCCATTTAGGGGAAGATCCTAAATTTGAGAAATATGAGGAGAGCGTCAAACAAGGGACGTGGCCCCAGTTGTGGTGCTGCTGGTGGAGCTCCTGTTGCAGGGAGAGGACGTGGTCGATCTGTGCCAGCTACACACACAAGTGAAACACCTTCTTTAGCTGCAAGTAGGCGACAGAACAAATTGTGAGGCCAGAACAAGTACAGGCGATAGTAAATTGGGTTGCTGACAGTGCCTCCAGTTCATTCACATTGTCTCCCACCCAGTCTCCTGCTGAAAGATCAGAATTGGCACCTGGAGCCCATGTCCATCAGTCCTTCACCTCACCCCCTTGCAAATCAGCCAAGCAGTCTGAGCCCCAAGTCATGCAGCAGTCTCTTCTGCTTTTTGATTACTCTGTTAGCAGGGTTTTCCAGGGCCATCCACCTAGCCCTGCCCCAGAAGTGGAAGAGATTGAGTGCACCGATGCCCAACCACTTATCTTTCAAGATGAGTACATGGGAGGACCATCTCAGCACGTCTCGGATGATGACAAAACACAGGTGCCAACTGCTGGGGCTTTCTGCAGTGTGCAGACCGACAAGGAGGGCAGGGGTGAAGACTGGGTGGAAGATGAAGTGGAGGAAGATGAGGTCCTCGACCCCACATGGAATCAAGGTCATGCGATAGTGGAGTTTCAGCTGCAGCACACATGAATGAGTAACTCTGCGGAGCATCACCACCAATGACTGGGCCTCCATGCGAGACTTGTGTTCCTTGTTGCGCTGTTTCGAGTACTCCACCAACATGGCCAGTGCCGATAACGCCATTCTCAGCGTTACTATCCCACTTCTATGCCTCCTTGAAAAAACGCTGCTGGCGCTGATGGAAGAGGATGAGGCATAGGAGGAGGAGGAGGAGGAGGAAGAGGGATCATTTCATAGGGTTTCAGGCCAGTCATTCACAAGTGGCTCAGACGGTGGGTTCCTGCATCCACAAACGCCATATACACAATTGTCCAGCCAGGGCACAGTTCTGGAGGATGACAAGGTGGATGAGGAGATGGAGGAGGAGGAACTATGTTCACAGAAGGGTGGCACCAAGACCGGCTCATGGCCATCACTGGTGCATGGCTGGGGGATACAGAGGACACAGATGATATACCTCCCACAGAGGACAGCATTTCGTTGCCTCTGGGTAGCCTGGCACACATGAGCGTTTACATGTTGCAGTGTTTCCGCAACGACCGCCGAGTTGCCCACATTCTAACTTCTGCTGATTACTGGGTGTCCACGCTGCTGGATCCCCTTTACAAGGACAACGTACCATCCTTAATTCCCTCACTGGAGCATGATCGTAAGATGCACGAGTACAAGCACACGCTGGTAGAAGCGCTGCTGGTGGCATTCCCACCCAATAGTGGGGGCACAGTGGAAGCACAAGGCGAAGGCAGAGGAGGAGGAAGAGGTTGCCAACGCAGCTGAAGCACCACCAGCACCTCAGAAGGCAGGGTTAGCATGGCCGAAATGTGGAAAAGCTTTGTCAGCACGCCACAACAACCAGCACTACCAGCTGATATGGAACGTCTTAGCAAGAGGCAGCATTTCACCAACATGGTGGAGCAGTATGTGTGCACACGCCTACACGTACTGCCCCCTGCAACTTCTGGGTCTCCAAATTGGGCACATGGGCTGATCTTGCCCTTTACACCTTGGAGGTGCTGGCCTGCCCTGCAGCCAGTGTATTATCTCAACGTGTGTTTAGCACGGCAGGGGGCGTTATTAAAGACAAGCGCAGCCGCCTGTCAACAGCCAATGTGGACAAGCTCACGTTCATTAAAATGAACCAGGCAGGGATCCCACAGGACTTGTCTATACCTTGTGCAGAATAGACTTGTAGACCGTCCTTAACCAGCCATTGTTATACTGCAGCGCAATTGCTCATTCTTGTATTTTGGATATTTCAAACTCTTTTGGAGTGTACCCTAATTTAAAAAAATTAAAAATTAAAACCAAAAACCAGTGTTGGTTACCTCGTCCTCCTCCACCGTTGCTTCCACCTACACCACTACATCCACCGCCTCCTCATACTCCTACTCCATATGGACCTCCACCTTTTTTTTTATTTAATTTGTACGTATTTTATGTAATTTCACAAATTTGTTACATTTTCAGGTGAAATTCATCAAATTTTGGGTGTGATATACCACTGCTCTACCTTGTAGACAGGTTAAAGAAATTCACTAATTTCTCTGTTACATTTTTGGGTGAAATTAGCCAATTTTTGTGATATACCGTATTTTTCGCCCTATAAGACGCACCGGCCCATAAGACGCACCTAGGTTTTTGGGGAGGAAAATAAGAAAAAAATTATTTTTAACCAAAAGGTGTGCTTTTGGTGGGTTTGGAACTAATGGTGGTCTGTGGGAGGCACTATTACTGAGGATCTGTGAAGGACACCGTTATGGGGGGGATCTGTGGATGACGGACACTGTTATGGGGGGGATCTGTGCATGACGGACACTGTTATGGGGGGATCTGTGCATGATGGACACTGTTATGGGGGGATCTGTGCATGACGGACACTGTTATGGGGGGGATCTGTGCATGACGGACACTGTTATGGGGGGGGATCTGTGGATGACTGACACACTGTTACAGGGGGGGATCTGTGGCTGGCACTGTTACAGGGGGGGGATCTGTGGATGGCACTGTTACAGGGGGGGGATCTGTGGATGGCACTGTTACAGGGGGGGGATCTGTGGATGGCACTGTTACAGGGGGGGGATCTGTGGATGGCACTGTTACAGGGGGGGGGGGATCTGTGGATGGCACTGTTATAGGGGGGATCTGTGGATGGCACTGTTATATATGTGCCATCCACAGACCCCCCACCCCATAACAGTGCCATCCACAGCCCCCCGGCCTAAAACTGTGGCATCCACAGCCCCCCAGCCCATAACAGTGGCATCCACAGACCCCCCCCCCTTAACTGTGCCATCCACGGATCAGCTCGCCCACCCGCCCCCGCCTCTGCCGCCCCCAGTATACTAATATTACATGTCTTATTCGATAAAAATTTATTAGATATGCCCCCTCACTCCTATATTGCTAATCGTACCTTACATCCTATTCCTAGCTTCTGTAATGCAGGCCGGGCGGCCGGCGCGTCACTCGCTGATGTCACTTGCCTGCGCCGCCTGCTTCATTCATAAAGTAGGCGGCGCAGGCACGTGACATCAGGGAGTTACGCTGCCGCCCGCCCGGCCTGCATTACAGCACCTAGGAATAGGATTTAAGGTACGATTAGCAATTTAGGAGTGAGGGGGCATATCTAATATATTTTAATCGAATAAGACATTTAATATTAGTATACTGCTCTGATCAGTGTAGGGAGAGGTTGCAGCTGCGACTGTTAGGGTGAGATTAGGCAGGGATTAACTCATCAAAAACACTTAATTCAGTGATCGATCTACAGCTGTGGATCATTCAACTGCTGCTATTGAATTGCTCACTGTTTTTAGGCTGCCCAGAGCGTTTTTCATTCACTTTTTTCTGGGGTGATCGGCGGCCAATTTGTCTTGTGGTGCGCCAGCACAAGCTGCCACCAAGTCTATTAACCATCAATAGTGTGGTTATTTTTTGCTATATCCTACATCAGGGGCTTGGCTGTGCTTGCTATTTTATTGAGGGGTGAAATACAATTGCCAAAATAGCAATACCCTAAATCTGGTGTTTCAGCTGTGGCCAGCCAATTGTAATACTGTCTGCTGTTTGGCAAAGGATATATTTTTGTTCTGGGTTGAAATACAATTCCCAACTTAGCGATTCCCTAAATCAGTGGTTTCTGCTGTATCAGGCCAAGTTTAAATCGATCCATAAAAGGGTATATTAGATTGAAGGTGCAGATAGGGTCATTCTCAATAACTTCACACGCTACTGTGCATTTCCATATCTAATTCTGTCCGTAAACGTATACCTGTCACCCAGCGCCTAAATACTAGGCCTCAAATTTATATTCATCTAAATCTGTGGTTACTGCTGTGCCTGTATTAGTGTAATACGGTACCTAAATAGATAGCCATATAGTGTTAGGTGTCTGTAAAAAAAGGCCTGAATTTGAATTCAATACATTGGGCCAAATAATTTTTTTCTTATTGTGGTGAACGGTAACAATGAGGAAAACATCTAGTAAGGGACGCGGACGTGGTGGTGTTAGTGGACCCTCTGGTGCTGGGAGAGGACGTGGCCATTCTGCCACAGCCACATGTTGTAGTGAACCAACTACCTCAGGTCCCAGTAGCCGCCAGAATTTACAGCGATATTTGGTGGGGCCCAATGCCGTTCTAAGGATGGTAAGGCCAGCACGTTCACATTATCTCCCACCCAGTCTTCTGCAGAAAGCGCACAGATGGCGCCTGAAAACCAACCCCATCAGTCTGTCACATCAGCCCCATGCATACCAGGGAAACTGTCTGAGCCTCAAGTTATGCAGCAGTCTCTTATGCTGTTTGAAGACTCTGCTGGCAGGGTTTCCCAAGGGCATCCACCTAGCCCTTCCCCAGCGGTGGAAGACATAGAATGCACTGACGCACAACCATTTATGTTTCCTGATGATGAGGACATGGGAATACCACCTCAGCACGTCTCTGATGATGACGAAACACAGGTGCCAACTGCTGCGTCTTTCTGCAGTGTGCAGACTGAACAGGAGGTCAGGGAGGAAGACTGGGTGGAAGATGATGCAGGGGACGATGAGGTCCTAGACCCCTCATAGAATGAAGGTCGTGCCACTGACTTTCACAGTTCGGAGGAAGAGGCAGTGGTGAGACCAAGCCAACAGCGTAGCAAAAGAGGGAGCAGTGGGCAAAAGCAGAACACCCGCCGCCAAGACACTCTGCCTGCTACTGACCGCCGCCATCTGGGACCGAGCACCCCAAAGGCAGCTTCAAGGAGTTCCCTGGCATGGCACTTCTTCAAACAATGTGCTGACCCGAGTGGTTTGCACGCTGTGCCATCAGAGCCTGAAGCGAGGCATTAACGTTCTGAACCTTAGCACAACCTGCATGACCAGGCACCTGCATGCAAAGCATGAACTGCAGTGGAGTAAACACCTTAAAAACAAGGAAGTCACTCAGGCTCCCCCTGCTACCTCTTCTGCTGCTGCCGCCTCGGCCTCTTCTGCTGCTGCCGCCTCGGCCTCTTCCTCCGCCTCTGGAGGAACGTTGGCACATGCCGCCCAGCAAACAGGGGATGAACCACCAACATCACCACCTCCGTCACCAAGCATCTCAACCATGTCACACGGCAGCGTTCAGCTCTCCATCTCACAAAAATGTGAGAGAAAGCGTAAATTCCCACCTAGCCACCATCGATCCCTGGCCCAGAATGCCAGCATTTCTAAACTACTGGCCTATGAAATGCTGTAATTCAGGCTGATGAACACAGACAGTTTCAAACAGCTGATGTCGCTTGCTGTCCCACAGTATGTTGTTCCCAGCCGCCACTACTTCTCCAAGAGAGCCGTGCCTTCCCTGCACAACCAAGTATCCGATAAAATCAAGTGTACACTGCGCAACGCCATCTGTGGCAAGGTCCACCTAACCACAGATACGTGGACCAGTAAGCACGGCCAGGGACGCTATATCTCCCTAACTGCACACTGGGTAAATGTAGTGGCGGCTGGGCCCCAGGCGGAGAGCTGTTTGGCGCACGTCCTTCCGCCGCCAAGGATCGCAGGGCAACATTCTTTGCCTCCTGTTGCCACCTCCTCCTTCTCGGCTTCCTCCTCCTCTTCTTCCACCTGCTCATCCAGTCAGCCACACACCTTCTCCACCAACTTCAGCACAGCCCGGGGTAAACATCAGCAGGTCATTCTGAAACTCATATGTTTGTGGGACAGGCCCCACACCGCACAGGAGTTTTGGCGGGGTATAGAACAACAGACCGACGAGTGGTTGCTGCCGGTGAGCCTCAAGCCCGGCCTGGTGGTGTGCGATAATGGGCGAAATCTCGTTGCAGCTCTGGGACTAGCCGGTTTGACGCACATCCCTTGCCTGGCGCATGTGCTGAATTTGGTGGTGCAGAAATTCATTTACAACTACCCCAACATGTCAGAGCTGCTGCATAAATTGCGGGCCGTCTGTACAAGCGCACGTTGGTAGACGCGCTACTGAGAGCATTCCCAAATGTCACAGGGGAACAAGTGGAAGCCCAAGGCGAAGGCAGAGGAGGAGCAAGAGGTCGCCAACGCAGCTGTGTCACGGCCAGCTCCTCTGAGGGCAGGGTTAGCATGTCAGAGATGTGGAAAAGTTTTGTCAACACGCCACAGCTAACTGCACCACCACCTGATACGGAACGTGTTAGCAGGAGGCAACATTTCACTAACATGGTGGAGCAGTACGTGTGCACACCCCTCCACGTACTGACTGATGGTTCGTCCCCATTCAACTTCTGGGTCTCCAAATTGTCCACGTGGCCAGAGCTAGCCTTTTATGCCTTGGAGGTGTTGGCCTGCCCGGCGGCCAGCGTTTTGTCTGAACGTGTATTCAGCACGGCAGGGGGCGTCATTACAGACAAACGCAGCCGCCTGTCTACAGCCAATGTGGACAAGCTGACGTTCATAAAAATGAACCAGGCATGGATCCCACAGGACCTGTCGATCCCTTGTGCAGATTAGACATTTATAACTACCTCCCCTTAACCATATATTATTGTACTCCAGGGCACTTCCTCATTCAATCCTATATTAATTTTCATTTTACCATTATATTGCGGGGCAACCCAAAGTTGAATGAACCTCTCCTCTGTCTGGGTGCCGGGGCCTACAAATATCTGACAGTGGCCTGTTCCAGTGTTGGGTGACGTGAAGCATGATTCTCTGCTATGACATGAAGCCTGAATCTCTGCTATGGGACCTCTCTCCTCTGTCTGGGTGCCGGGGCCTAAATATATGACAATGGACTGTTCCAGTTTGGGCTGACGTGAAGCCTGATTCTCTGCTATGACATGAAGACTGATTCTCTGCTGACATGAAGCCTGAATCTCTGTTATCGGACCTCTCTCTTCTGTCTGGGTGCCGGGGTCTAAATATCTAACAGTGGGGGGTCTAAATATCTGACAGTGGCCTGTTCCAGTGGTGGGTGACATAAAGCCAGATTCTCTGCTATGGGACCTCTCTCCAATTGATATTGGTTAGTTTTTATTTATTTTATTTTTATTTTGATTCATTTCCCTATCCACATTTGTTTGCAGGGGATTTACCTACATGTTGCTGCCTTTTGCAGCCTTCTAGCCCTTTCCTGGGCGGTTTTACAGCCTTTTTTGTGCCGAAAAGTTTGGGTCCCCATTGACTTCAATGGGGTTCGGGTTCGGGACGAAGTTCGGGTCGGGTTCGGATCCCGAACACGAACATTTCCGGGAAGTTCGACCGAACTTCTCGAACCCGAACTTCCAGGTGTTTGCTCAACTCTACTCCTAGATCAAGATTATAATATTTTTATTTTTACATATTTTATGTTATTTAAAGTATTTGTCATGCTCTTATCCACATTTTGATGCCATTTGCAGCCCTCTAGCCATTTCCATTAAATTTTTTCAGCCATTTTAGTGCTCAAAATTTCGGGTCCCCATTGACTTCAATGGGGTTCAGGTCAAGTTCGGGTCCCGAACTCAAACTTTTTTGTGAAGTTCGGATGAACATTCAGGTGTCCGCTCAACTTTACTTGTAACAAGTAAAATATACAAAACTCAAAAATCATTTGTAATCCAACATGAGGTGTGGCTTGTCTGATAGATGGAGTCCATGAAGTCCAGGCACAAAAAGGGTAGATAAAGAAGCCAATAATGTAAACAATAAACATTAGGCAATGTTTCTTACCAGTCAAAGTGTGTCCATGGCTTGGCTTCTATAGTCTATGCAGCTAAATATTTACTTTGAGAATTCCCAATAACGGGACGGTGGCACACCCTTGTTGGTCCATTGGGATCTCCGCAAGGACAATTCAGAGTCGTTGGGGGCTGAAATAGAGTCTTGGGTTTGTGAAGGAGGATCAGGCAACGAACTTGGTTCTGTAGATGCATGGGTCTCTGCAACTGGCATCAGGATTTGGATTAGAGGCTGAAAGAACCACTGAAAGGGGTCAAGCATGGAAGGCAACTCTGTTGGAGTCTCTCTTCTGAAGACAATGATAGCTCGGGTGACCTATCCTCTTCTCTTGGCTGTTCCTGAACAGCTTCCTATAGGCATTTCTTGAGCCTGTTGCGATGTACTCGCTGAGTAACTTTATCCTCTCTCTGGATTTCGTAGACCCCTGATGACTCACGTTCCCAGCGACTATACAGCTTGTTTACTGGGTGATTGTTTTTTAGCCAGACCTGGTCTCCAGGCTGTAAGGGCTCAGCATGTGCATGCATATCAAAGTCCTGAGTTGTATGAGTTGTATTGTTGTACAGGTACACCAATTCAGGGAGAAGTAAAGGCCATTCGGCCCTCTTGTGAGGTGGCACAGCTTTGAGCATGTTGATCAGTGTTAGGTTCATCTTTTCACACAGCCCTTTCCCCTGAGGTTGGTATGCAGTGGTCCTCAGTTTTTTGCAGTTGTACAAGGCACAAAGATCATAGAATAACTGCGACTCGAATGCAGGTTCCTGGTCAGTGAGTATCTGGTCAGGACACCCATCCGGCAGAATGAAGCTCTTCCACATGGCCACTAACATAGATGCTGGCGGAAACCCTGATCAACGTAAGGCCCGCAATCTTTAGTGTAGGTAGCATCTGTAACATCCCAGTGTACGACTTTGTCTCCACAATGTTCACCCAGTGTGCGTCAGGAAAATGTAGCGTCCCTGGCCGAATGCACTTGTCCATGTGTCCGTGGTTAAGTGGACCTTCCCAGTAACTGTGTTGGTCAGGGCATGTGTGATGTTACGGGACAAATGTTGGTGTAAGACAAGCATGGCACACCTTGAAAAATAGTGGCAGCTGGGGACTGCGGAATGCGGGATGGCCGCCAACATCAGGCTGCGGAAGGCCTCAGTGTCCACAAGCCTAAATGGCAACATTTCCAGGGCAGTAATTTGGAAAGCTGCACATTTAGTGCTATGGCCTGTGAGTGGGTGGCTGGTTAATTGCTCTTGTGTTCAAATGCCTGGGGTAAGGACATCTGGACTCTGCGCTGGGACACGGAAGTGGATGTGGTCGCTGATGGTGCTTGCAAAGGTCCAGGTGCAGGGCCGGAGGCATCCGAGCATGCACCTTCGACAGGCGATTGGCCAGCATGTAACACAGGGGAAGAGGAGGCAGTGGTGTGACCCGCAGACACAGATTGCGGACCCAGGCGTTCTTCCCACTTATCACAGTGCTTGGATGCCATGTGGCGGATTATGCTGGTGGTGGTGAGGTTGCTCTTGTTCACATCCC